>NC_084624.1:8127858-8220358 GCF_033978795.1 Nerophis ophidion
TGTGGGGTTCTATGGTCCCACAGTGTGGGGCTTCTTTGGTCCCACAGTGTGGGGCTTCTTTGGTCCCACAGTGTGGGCTTCTTTGGTCCCACAGTGTGGGCTTCTTTGGTCCCACAGTGTGGGCTTCTTTGGTCCCACAGTGTGGGGCTTCTTTAATCCCACAGTGTGGGCTTCTTTGGTCCCACAGTGTGGGCTTCTTTGGTCCCACAGTGTGGGGCTTCTTTAATCCCGCAGTGTGGGCTTCTTTGGTCCCACAGTCTGGGGCCCTTTTAATCCCACAGTGTGGGCTTCTTTGGTCCTACAGTGTGGGCTTCTTTGGTCCCACAGTGTGGGGTTCTATGGTCCCACAGTGTGGGGCTTCTTTGGTCCCACAGTGTGGGGCTTCTTTGGTCCCACAGTCTGGGGCTTCTTTGGTCCCACAGTCTGGGGCTTCTTTGGTCCCACAGTCTGGGGCTTCTTTGGTCCCACGGTCTGGGGATTCTCTGGTCCCACAGTCTGGGATTCTCTGGTCCCACAGTGTGGGCTTCTTTGGTCCCACAGTGTGGGGTTCTATGGTCCCACAGTGTGGGCTTCTTTGGTCCCACAGTGTGGGGCTTCTTTAATCCCACAGTGTGGGCTTCTTTGGTCCCACAGTGTGGGCTTCTTTGGTCCCACAGTCTGGGGCCCTTTTAATCCCACAGTGTGGGCTTCTTTGGTCCCACAGTGTGGGGTTCTATGGTCCCAGTGTGGGGCTTCTTTGGTCCCACAGTGTGGGGCTTCTTTGGTCCCACAGTGTGGGGCTTCTTTGGTCCCACAGTCTGGGGCTTCTTTGGTCCCACAGTCTGGGGCTTCTTTGGTCCCACAGTCTGGGATTCTCTGGTCCCACAGTGTGGGCTTCTTTGGTCCCACAGTCTGGGCTTCTTTGGTTCCACAGTCTGGGGATTCTTTGGTCCCACAGTCTGGGGCTTCTTTGGTCCCACAGTGTGGGGCTTCTTTGGTCCCACAGTCTGGGGCTTCTTTGGTCCCACAGTGTGGGGTTCTATGGTCCCACAGTGTGGGGTTCTATGGTCCCACAGTGTGGGGCTTCTTTGGTCCCACAGTGTGGGGCTTCTTTGGTCCCACAGTGTGGGGGTTCTTTGGTCCCACAGTGTGGGGCTTCTTTGGTCCCACAGTGTGGGGCTTCTTTGGTCCCACAGTGTGGGATTCTTTGGTCCCACAGTGTGGGGTTCTTTGGTCCCACAGTGTGGGGTTCTATGGTCCCACAGTGTGGGCTTCTTTGGTCCCACAGTGTGGGGCTTCTTTGGTCCCACAGTGTGGGGCTTCTTTGGTCCCACAGTGTGGGGCTTCTTTGGTCCCACAGTGTGGGGCTTCTTTGGTCCCACAGTGTGTGGCTTCTCTGGTCCCACAGTGTGGGATTCTTTGGTCCCACAGTGTGGGCTTCTTTGGTCCCACAGTCTGGGGCTTCTTTGGTCCCACAGTCTGGGGCTTCTTTGGTCCCACAGTCTGGGGCTTCTTTGGTCCCACAGTCTGGGCTTCTTTGGTCCCACAGTGTGGGCTTCTTTGGTCCCACAGTCTGGGGCTTCTTTGGTCCCACAGTGTGGGCTTCTTTGGTCCCACAGTCTGGGGCTTCTTTAATCCCACAGTCTGGGGATTCTTTGGTCCCACAGTGTGGGGTTCTATGGTCCCACAGTGTGGGGCTTCTTTGGTCCCACAGTGTGGGGCTTCTTTGGTCCCACATTGTGGGGCTCCTTTGGTCCCACAGTGTGGGATTCTTTGGTCCCACAGTGTGGGGTTCTATGATCCCACAGTGTGGGCTTATTTGGTCCCACAGTGTGGGCTTCTTTTGTCCCACAGTCTGGGGCTTTTTTGGTCCCACAGTGTGGGATTCTTTTGTCCCACAGTCTGGGGCTTCTTTGGTCCCACAGTGTCGGATTCTTGGTCCCACAGTGTGGGATTCTTTCCCACAGTGTGGGGCTTCTTTGGTCCCACAGTGTGGGGCTTCTTTGGTCCCACAGTGTGGGCTTCTTTGGTCCCACAGTGTGGGCTTCTTTGGTCCCACAGTCTGGGGCTTCTTTGGTCCCACAGTGTGGGCTTCTTTGGTCCCACAGTGTGGGCTTCTTTGGTCCCACAGTCTGGGGCTTCTTTAATCCCACAGTGTGGGCTTCTTTGGTCCCACAGTGTGGGCTTCTTTGGTCCCACAGTGTGGGCTTCTTTGGTCCCACAGTCTGGGCTTCTTTGGTCCCACAGTCTGGGGCTTCTTTAATCCCACAGTGTGGGCTTCTTTGGTCCCACAGTGTGGGGTTCTATGGTCCCACAGTGTGGGGCTTCTTTGGTCCCACAGTGTGGGGCTTCTTTGGTCCCACAGTGTGGGGCTTCTTTGGTCCCACAGTGTGGGGCTTCTTTGGTCCCACAGTGTGGGATTCTTTGGTCCCACAGTGTGGGGTTCTATGGTCCCACAGTGTGGGCTTCTTTGGTCCCACAGTCTGGGGCTTCTTTGGTCCCACAGTGTGGGATTCTTTGGTCCCACAGTGTGGGCTTCTTTGGTCCCACAGTGTGGGATTCTTTTGTCCCACAGTCTGGGGCTTCTTTGGTCCCACAGTGTGGGATTCTTTGGTCCCACAGTGTAGGATTCTTTGGTCCCACAGTGTGGGCTTCTTTGGTCCCACAGTGTGGGGCTTTTTTGGTCCCACAGTGTGGGGCTTCTTTGGTCCTACAGTGTGGGGCTTCTTTGGTCCCACAGTCTGGTACTTCTTTGGTCCCATAGTCTGGGGCTTTTTTGGTGATGCACCAGGCCTTAATACTGCAGACATTAAGTGAAGACAAGGTCTGAGGATGCATTGCTGTCTATAGACATATTTGGGGCGCTCGATCTTCCACAATTTTCACCCGATTCAAAGCGTTCCAACTTCAAACTGTTGAGCCTATTCAGGAATCGCGGGCTTTACCTTGAAAAATTCAAAAAATTCCCAGAATTCCAGATTTTCCCATTCAAAATGAATTGGCCATTCTTCAAACTTCCACATTTTTCAACCGATTCAAGCCATTCCACCTTCAACACATTCCACTCATCCTAGACATTCGAACTATCATTTTTTCCAAGTTCCAAAAAATTCCAGGAATTTCCAGAGTTCCCTATTTTGACCCTTTTTTCTATCAATTACACCTCCCACATTTTTCAACCCACTTCAGCCGTTCCACCGTCCAAACATTTCTCTTAATCAAGACAAAAAACAAAGTTGTTTTGGAACTGGAAAAATTCGCAGATTTCCCAAAATTCCTTTTTAATACCATTTCTTACAACTTCAACATTTCTCGACCCATTTGAAAAGTTCCAACACCAACCATTTCAACTCATTCAGAACATTCAAGTCTTTTATCATTTTCCGAAAAATTCCCACTTTTCCTGAAATTACCAATTTTTTTGTAAATTCCCATTGAAATGAATGGGACATTCTACAAAGTTCCACAATTTCCACATTTTTCATCTGATTCAAACCTTTCCAACTTCAAAATATTCAGACTGTTCAGGAATTGTGTGCTCTACTTCAACAATTAAAAAAAAATCCAGGATTTCCATAATTCCTTTTTTTTTGGTCATTTTCCCTATTTCTAAATGAATTGTCCATTTTTCAAACTTCCACAATTCCCACATTCTTCTACCAATTCCAACCATTCCACTCATCCTGGACATTCAAACTATAATTTTTCCAAGTTCCAAATAAATTCCAGGAATTTCCTTCTTTTCAAAACCTTTTTTTTTGGAAACTACTCCTCCCACACTTTCAACCCACTTCAACTGTTCCACTGTCCAAACATTCCTCTCAATCAGGACAAAAAACTAAGTTTTTCGAACTGGAAAAATTTGCGGTTTTCCCCCAATTCCTGGAATTCCGTAATACCATTTGTTAATTAAGAATGTTACAACTTCAACATTTCTCGACCAATTAGAAAAATTTCAACACCAACCATTTCAACTCATTGAGAACATTCAAGTCTTTTAACATTTTCCCCCAAAATTCCCGCTTTTCCTAAATGTTTGTAAATTCCCATTGAAAAATGGGAAATTCTTCAAAGTTCCATAACTACCACATTTTTCATCTGATTCAAACCTTTCCATCTTCTAAATATTCAGCCTGTTCAGGAATTGTGTGCTCTACTTCAACAATTAAAAAAAAAATCCAGGATTACACATAATTCTTTTTTTTTATAATTGTCCATTTTTCAAACTTCCACAATTCCCACATTCTTCTACCAATTCCAACCATTCCACTCATCCTGTACATTCAAACTTTTTCCAAGTTCCTAAAAAATTCCCTTTTTTCCTGGCAACTACTCCTCCCACATTTTTCAACCCTTTCCACCGTCCACACATTCCTCCCAATCAGGACAAAAAACAGTCGTTTTTCAAACTGGAAAAATTCCCGGATCCCCCAAAATTCCTTTTTATTGCCATTTCTTAATCAAGAATGTTACAACCTCAACATTTCTCGACTGGCTCCCTCGCGGTCATGTGACACGAGTGTCTGTTATGATTTTGCTTCCTGGTTTGGATGACCCGCCTTATCTTGCCTCTGATTGGCTAGTCCGTAATGTTTCTCCCTAACCTCAGCCAATCGTGACTCATCATAGGAACACCAACCAATCATTGTGGATGTTTTCCGTCTGCATGGATATTCTCTGGGTTTTCTACATATTTTTTGGAGGCCTTGATTGGCAGTCCATTTTCTCTCTTTGTAGCTTTGATGTAAGCTACTTGGCTAAAAGTAACTTGAGTAAAAGTTACTCATTTAAAGGGGAACATTATCACAATTTCAAAAGGGTTAAAAACAATAAAAATCAGTTCCCAGTGGCTTGTTTTATTTTTCAAAGTTTTTTCCAAAATTTTAGGAATATCCCTAAAAAAGCTTTAAAGTTCTTGATTTTCCATATTTGCGATGCGACTGTCCATTTCCCTGTGACGTCATACAGGGCTGCCAATACAAACAACATGGTGGTTACCACAGCAACGTTTAGCGACATTAGCTCGGATTCAGACTCGGATTTCAGCGGTTTTGAGCAATTCAACAGATTACGCATGTATTGAAACAGATGGTCGGAGTATGGAGGCAGATAGCGAAAACGAAATTGAAGCTATTGAGCGAATAGCTATTGACGCTATTCGGCCATAGCATGGGTGTACCTAATGAAGTGGCCCATAGCATGGCTGCCTTATTAGCATCGCCGGTAAAATGTTCAGACCAAACGATCAGGACTTTCGCATCTTGTGACACTGGAGCAACTTTAAACCGTCGATTGGTAAGGGTTTGTTTCGCATTAAATGTGGGTATCTAGTTTCAAATGTACATACAGCTAACGTAAATAGCATGTTAGCATCGATTAGCGTAGCATGTTAGCATCGATTAGCTGCCAGTCATGCTGCGACCAAATATGTCTGATTAGCACATAAGTCAACAACATCAACAAAACTCACCTTTGTGATTTCGTTGACTTAATTGTTGCAAATGCATCTGCAGGTTATCCATACATCTCTGTGCCATGTCTGTCTTAGCATCGCCGGTCAAATGTGAAGACACTCTGGCAAATTCAATGGGGGTCTGGCGGCAGATTTCTTGCCAGTGGTGCAACTTGAATCCCTCCCTGTTAGTGTTGTTACACCCTCCGACAACACACCGACGAGGCATGATGTCTCCAAGGTTCCGAAAAATAGTCGAAAAAACGGAAAATAACAGAGCTGAGACCCGGTGTTTGTAATGTGAAAATGAAAATGGTGGCTGTATTACCTCGGTGACGTCCCGTTCTGACGTCATCGCTAGAAGACAGATAAACAGAAATGCGTTTAATTTGCCAAAATTCACCCATTTAGAGTTCGGAAATCGGTTAAAAATATACATGCTCTTTTTTCTGCGACATCGAGGTGTATATTGACGCTTGCATAGGTTTGGTGATAACGTTCCCCTTTAATAAAGTAGCTAAGCTACAACTTAGCGACATGTAGCTTGTTATTGCCCGTCACTGACTGTACTTAACAAGCTGTAATATCAGTTTCCACCGGCAGAGGCCGCTGTTGCTGTTCTCCAGCAGCCTGCAAGGTGTCACCTGTGGTCTCCAGCAAACATCAGCTGGGCCTGGCTTCAACAAAACCACCAGGCTGATTGCTTTTTGTTGAAGCGAGCGTAATCACACAGAAGGAAATCGGATAACGGGAGACTAATGATATTGGTCGTTACTTTACAAATTCTTTTCACATGCTAATGCCGTCATTACACGCCACAGTGGGGCATGCAAGGCATCTTTTGAAGTGTTCCTAATGGGAATTACAGCTGGGTGGCGAATGTTGATGGATCTATGACCACAGTTCTTGATGACAAAACACACAATAAACAGTTTTTTTTATCTGGCATTATATGTGCTGACAGGCGTTTAGGATTTGGATTAAAGTGCAATTAATATTCAAGGCATGGGGGCGGTGGGTTCTTACCAGATGAAGCTCGTCTCCGTCCACCCAGTGGGTCCAGCCTCGTCCTTCGATCTCCCCTTTCTGCACGCACACCAGCTTGTCTCCCTCCCAGGTGATGGTGGTCTGGGTTTACAGGTCAGGACGAGAGAGGTCACTCAGTGAGCCGGTATAGGCCGAAACATGTGAAAGACGCCGCTCGGCTCGGAAAGGATGCACGTGACCTTCATTCACTCTCGGCCTTTAAACAGCTTTTACGGCTTATCTGTAATCGGCAAACAAAAAAGGTATTTCTCTCCCAAGGAAAAGATCAGCTTTGATCCCTCTCAGCATGCCGTGTCTCAATCTGATTACATAAAATGGGCTTATTTCTAATAATCAGACAACATTCTTCTTATCTTATTGCAACAGAAAGACTGATGTTATGCATATTTAGTGCAGCTTCCTATATTGTGTGAAGACGGTCTTTATAAAAATAAACCATTTTTAGAATCTTGGAGTGCATTTCTAATTAACTTCAGAAGGACACAATATTAGAAACACCCTTCTGCTCAACACAATAATGAACATGTCCATTTCTATTGGGATTTATTAATTAATTTATCGCATTCCATCCTTTAAAACGGTTTCAGTTCACCGTTGAGGCAAGTTTGTACAAACGCCCTGGAAAAATGGAAATGTAAACATAATTTTTTTTTTTCAATACAATGTTAAACCATCCATCCATCATCTTCCGCTTATCCGAGGTCGGGTCGCGGGGGCAACAGCCTAAGCAGGGAAACCCAGACTTCCCTCTCCCCAGCCACTTCGTCTAGCTCTTCCCGGGGGATCCCGAGGCGTTCCCAGGCCAGCCGGGAGACATAGTCTTCCCAACGTGTCCTGGGGCTTCCCCGTGGCCTCCTACCAGCTGGACGTGCCCTAAACACCTCCCTAGGGAGGCGTTCGGGTGGCATCCTGACCAGATGCCCGAACCACCTCATCTGGCTCCTCTCCATGTGAAGGAGCAGCGGCTTTACTTTGAGTCCCTCCCGGATGGCAGAGCTTATCACCCTATCTCTAAGGGAGAGACCCGCCACACGGCGGAGGAAACTCATTTGGGCCGCTTGTACCCGTGATCTTATCCTTTCGGTCATGACCCAAAGCTCATGACCATAGGTGAGGATGGGAACGTAGATCGACCGGTAAATTGAGAGCTTTGCCTTCCGGCTCAGCTCCTTCTTCACCAGAACGGATCGGTACAACGTCCGCATTACTGAAGACGCCGCACCGATCCGCCTGTCGATCTCACGATCCACTCTTCCCCCACTCGTGAACAAGACTCCTAGGTACTTGAACTCCTCCACTTGGGGCAGGGTCTCCTCCCCAACCCGGAGATGGCACTCCACCCTTTTCCGGGCGAGAACCATGGACTCGGACTTGGAGGTGCTGATTCTCATTCCGGTCTCTTCACACTATGTATATTATCGATTTACTGTATACCGTATTTTAGATTAGATAGTACTTTATTTATTCCTTCAGGAGAGTTCCTTCTGGAAAGTTACAATTTTCAGCACAATCCCATTCAAGATCAGACAAACGTTACAGGGAGACAAAACAGGATCGTTGACGGGTCTGCCGGCTTCTAGCGCCCCTTACAAAAAAAGGTGAGATACAGGTAAACAAGTGGGGGGAATGGGAGAAAAAAATTAAGATAAAATAAAACATGATAAAAAAATCGGTCTAAGCCTGGGCCCTGCCTGGCGAGGGGGTCCAGACTGAGGCCGAGGGAAAAAAACAACAACTCATAACCATAATACACATCCCTCTCACATGTGTGTAAGAGGGAAACATCAAACATCAAAGACATTAAAGCAGCAGGTACAACCAGCCACTTCTACATACAGCTATGAATAAAAACTAAAAGAAACATATACACTGTGGTGGCCTCTGCGGTGTTCCACGCCATAATCCGCTGGGGTGGAGGGAGCATGGCCAGAGACAGGAGCAGACCCAACAAAGCAACCAAGAGAGCCGACTCCACTCTCGGCCGCCAACCAACTCTCCGACATTTTTTCGGACTACAAGTCGCAGTTTTTTTTCATAGTTTGGCCAGGGGTGCGACTTATACTCAGGAGCGACTTATGTGTGAAATTATTAACACATTACCGTAAAATATCAAATATTATTTAGCTTATTCACGTAAGAGACTAGACGTGTAATATTTCAAGGGATTTAGCGATTAGGAATGACAGATTGTTTGGTAAACTTATAGCATGTTCTATATGTTATAGTTATTTGAATGACTCTTACCATAATATGTTAGGTTAAAGACCTACAATTCTGTCTTCGAGTCGTCCATAGCGTTTTTACACTAATGGATTCTTCATTCGTCACTCCAAGCAGCGTTTGTAAGTTTTACAACTATATATATATATATATATATATACATATATCCATCCATTTTCTACTGCTTATTCCCTTATATATATATATATATATATATATATATGTACTGTATATATGTGTGCGTATTTATATATGTGTGTGTGTTTGTGTGTATATATATATATATATATATATAAAAATGTGTGTATGTGTATATATGTGTGTGTGTATATGTTTATTTGAAATAGGGACAGATACAGCAACATAGATATCTGAAAAAGTTATCAAATGTATGCATCATAATGTTTGTAGTCAAAGCTAATTTACAACACTTGTCCCCAACAACAACAACACAGATCTGACATCATAAAAATAGGAAAGTAATTCAATGCATATTTAATATTTTTTGCCATTTTAAAACGACAAACAATGTCAGAATAATTGTATCTAAGTTATCACACAACTTTGTGTTTCAAAGAGTTCCCGGCGAGAAGACAAAAGCTGTCTTTGATCATACCGAGAAGAAGGCTTTTAAAACTCCACTGTGTAGGATGGGAAGCAACATGAAGGTGTAATCTGCAGAAATATTTTGTCTTGACCCGAGAACTACAAAGCGGAGAGGAAGCAGGACCGGACTCCCCTCCAGGCACGGCTTCTTTGAACTCTTTTACGACCTTTTCTTTGAACAGACCTTTTCTTTGAACTGTTTTGTAATCAATGGCGATGGCTGTTTACGAGCCCCGCCCCTTAGAAACGGCTGTTGCCACGTAATCAGGGGAAAGTCCAAATAAAAGAGGTGGCGTACAATCTTTCGTCAAGACCTTGGTGGAACTGTACAAAGAGTACAGTCCAGACCAGGGGTAGGGAACCTGTGGCTCTTTTAATGACTACATATGGCTCTCGGACAATTATATTTACATAGCGCTTTTCTCTAGTGACTCAAGGTGCTTTACAAAGTGACACCCAATATCTAAGTTACATTTAAACCAGTGTGGGTGGCACCGGGGGCAGGTGTGTAAAGTGTCTTGCCCAAGGACACAACGGCAATGACTAGGATGGCAGAAGCGGTAATCGAACCTGGAACCCTCAGTTTGCTAGCACGGCCACTCTACCAACCGAGCTATGCCGAGTAAAGGTGTAATACTCTTCCATATCAGTAGGTGGCAGTCGGTAGCTAATTGCTTTGTAGATGTGGGAAACAGCGGGAGGCAGAGTGCAGGTAAAAAGGTGTCTAATGCCTAAACCAGAGGTAGGGAACCTTTTGCTCTAGAGCCAGATGACTGCATATGGCTCTCAGATAAATCTTAGCTGACATTGCTTAACACGATAAGTAATGAATAATTCCGCTGGTAATCACAGTTTCAAAAATAACGTTCAAATTATAAAACATCCAACCATCCGTTTTCTACCGCACCTGTTCAAGATTTCGCATTAATGGTAAGAAGTATTTAAATAGACTCCCTTTTTAGACCAGTTGATCTGCCGTTTCTTTTCTTTTTCTTCTATGTCCCACTCTCCCTTGTGGAGGGGGTCCGGTCCGATCCGGTGGCCATGTACTGCTTGCCTGTGTATCGGCTGGGGACATCTCTGCGCTGCTGATCCGCCTCCGCTTGGGATGGTTTCCTGCTGGCTCCGCTGTGAACGGGACTCTCGCTGCTGTGTTGGATCCGCTTTGGACTGGACTCTCGCGACTGTGTTGGATCCATTATGGATTGAACTTTCACAGTATCATGTTGGACCCGCTCGACATCCATTGCTTTCCTCCTCTCCAAGGTTCTCATAGTCATCATTGTCACCGACGTCCCACTGGGTGTGAGTTTTCCTTGCCCTTATGTGGGCCTACCGAGGATGTCGTAGTGGTTTGTGCAGCCCTTTGAGACACGAGTGATTTAGGGCTATATAAGTAAACATTGATTGATTGATTGATATGTATTATTGGTTAACTTTTATAATAACAATGTTGTTAAAAAGAATAAGAGACTTATTATACTATGAAAATGTTTGTTTTACTGAAAAATGCACAGATTTAGTTGTATTCAGTGTTGAAAAATGTTATATGGCTCTTACGGAAAAACATTGTGAAATATTTGGCTTTCATGGCTCTCTCAGCCAAAAAGGTTCCCGACCCCTGGTCCAGACGTTTCTCCTCATTGAGCTAAATCTAATTCTGTCTCTGTTGAATTCCTTGCTTCTTGTCTTGTTTAATAGATGTCATCAGTGTTTGAACCTGAACACGTAACACAGTCTGAGAATCGCTGCTCTACTAGACTTGGGCTTTCTCAAGAACTTTATGTGAAAGGCACAGCACTTTAGAAACAGTTTGTTGGTTAGTAGTGCTACATAAATAAAAATTGATTTAGAAGGGACAAGAGGTAGCATATGGATGGATGACCATAGGAGGTGGTTTAATAGTGAATAGCTGTTGGCTTCACGGTGGCAGAGGGGTTAGTGCGTCTGCCTCACAATACGAAGGTCCTGCAGTTCTGGGTTCAAATCCAGGCTCGGGTTCTTTCTGTGTGGAGTTTGCATGTTCGGGTACTCCGGCTTCCTCCCACTTCCAAAGACATGCACCTGGGGATAGGTTGATTGGCAACACTAAATTGGCCCTAGTGTGTGAATGTGAGTGTGAATCTTGTCTATCTGTGTTGGCCCTGCCATGAGCTGGCGACTTGTCCAGAGTGTACCCCGCCTTCTGCCCGATTGTAACTGAGATAGGCGCCACCGCCCCCCCGCGACCCCGAAAGGGAATAAGCGGAAGAAAATGGATGGATGGATAGCTGTTAGTAAAAAAAATACTCACCATGCATTTCCTGTCATCCACGCCGGACAAATCCTCCTCGAACTCTTTGCCCACATAGAAATCCATGTTGTAGTTCTTGAAGGTGCTGAGGGTTTTGATGATTATGTGATCCCCGTCGTGGGCGATGTCCTTGTCGGGCTTCAGCAGAGTGGCGATTTTTCTGATGGCGACGTTGACGTCTGCAAAAAAAACAAGGAACGCGCACCGTTATTGAGGTGTGTGGTATACTCTGAGCTCCACGGTCTTCAGTGTGCAGGCTTTCAGACTGACCTAGAGCCTTGAGGTACTCCTCAAAGTTGTCGTTGGAGATCATTTTCCAGTATCCGTTGAGATCCACAGGCATTCTGGCGTGGTCGTCTTTCACTCTGGGCTGGCGAGGAGATGGGCTGTGCGAGGCGGCCACTTGTGCTGGAGTGCAAATCCCGCTCTCTCAATCCCCGCATTTGAACCCAACTCAAATCTAATCCGATTACCGGCCGGGTCCCATTTTTTTTAATGGAAAACGCCGCCCACTTCTCCGCGCACGTTAGCGTCACGTAATCGTACAATGCACCTTTATCTGGCAGGATGCTGACCGAGCCTGCGAGGGATTACTGTACATATGTAATTCCATGTGAGCGCCGATTTGTACGTATAATGAGTACCTTTCAGTCTCACATGAGGGGTTACACAAACATCAACCAGGAAACGGGGCACATCGAAATAACTCTTGCAATGTTGGCAAAATCTTTCTTTTTTATCTTGTCTTCTGTTTAACGCAGGTTGTGACTCATTCTTTCTTCCCTTGAGGGTGCTCCTGATTTTTGTAAAAGCATTTAACTTGACTATTTTACATTTTCCCCCCGTCAAAACCCTTCTTCTTCTCTGCAAATTACACTCCTCCAAGTCAATTTGACTTGAAAGTTGAAGACGTATGCAGGCTGAGCCCTTCCTTAGTCGTCCTGCTACCACCTGCAACATGCATCTGGCAGCCATATTGGATCATTCTTTCAAATTCCGCGTGAAAATATCGTGATTGGGAATGAAGACGTTAGTACGTTGACACAAACTACAAAATATGAAATTGCCTCCAGACTTCTGTAGGTGACGTCAATAGGCCGATGCGGGCCAGTTAACATTTTGGAGCTAAAAGTGCCGGTCCTGGCACACCCCGCTTCGCTGCAGGCCCGCAGGCCACGCCTCCTAGTAAACAAGCCTAAAATCACTACTGTGTCTATTTTGGGGGGAAATGTACAAGTAGATATCATTTTTAGCTCTGACACTAAGAAATATGTGCTAATTTTGTCACCAGTAGAGGGCCCCTTTAAAGGGGAACGGCACATTTTTGGGAATTTTACGTATCGTTCACAATCATTATGACAGATGTTTTTTTTAATCATTTTAAATATTAAATAAGTGCGATTAAAAGTCTGCTTACAAGGGAGCCTATAGAGCCCAAAGAACCATCCTAATACCTCCATTAAGGTTTTATATACATTATGTAAGTATCATGCATTAATTATCCACCACTTATCCCTCTCCATTATATTAGTATAATACATATAGTTACTTTACATGCAGTCGGTTTTTGGCCCCCGGCCAATCTTTTGAAGCCCAATGCGGCTGCCAAGTCAAAATATGAAATTGCTTCCGGTCTTCTGTAGGTGACGTCAGCAGGCGGATGCAGGCCAGTTAACATTTTGGAGCTAAAAGTGGGCGTTACATAATTTGCTGACTGGAGGGAAGCCTGGTCCTGGCACACCACGCTTCGCTGCAGGCCCGCAGGCCACGCCTCCTCGTAAACAAGCCTAAAATCACTACTGTGTCTAATTTGGGGGGAAAGTTACAAGTAGATATAATTTTTAGCTCTGAAACTAAGAAATACGTGCTAATTTTGTCACCATTAATTAGAGGGCCCCTTTAAAGGGGAACGGCACATTTTGGGAATTTTACGTATCGTTTACAATCATTATGACGGATGTTTTTTTTTTTTGTCATTTTTAATATTAAATAAATGCGATTAAAAGTCTGCTTACAATGGAGCCTATAGAGCCCCTAAAGAACCATCCAAATACCTCCATTAGGGTTTTAAATACATTATGTTAGTATCATCCGTTCATTATCTACCACTTATCCCTCCACATTATATTAGTATAATACATATAATTACTTTACATGCAGTCGGTTTTTGGCCATTTTTCGAAGCCCAATGCGGCCGCCAAGTCAAAATATGAAATTGCTTCCGGTCTTCTGTAGGTGACGTCAGCAGGCGGATGCCGGCCAGTTAACATTTTGGAGCTAAAAGTGGGCGTTACATAATTTGCTGACTGGAAGGAAGCCTGGTCCTGGCAAACCACGCTTCGCTGCAGGCCCGCAGGCCACACCCCCTCGTAAACAAGCCTAAAATCACTACTGTGTCTATTTTGGGGGGAAATCTACAAGTAGATATCATTTTTAGCTCTGAAACTAAGAAATATGTGCTAATTTTGTCACCATTAGAGGGCCCCTTTAAAGGGGAACGGCACATTTTTGGGAATTTTACGTATCGTTCACAATCATTATGACAGATGTTTTTTTTTTTTTGTCATTTTAAATATTAAATAAATGCGATTAAAAGTCTGCTTACAATGGAGCCTATAGAGCCCCTAAAGAACCATCCAAGTACCTCCATTAGGGTTTTATATACATTATGTTAGTATCATGCATTCATTATCTACCACTTATGTATAATACATATAGTTACTTTACATGCAGTCGGTTTTTGGCCCCCGGCCAAGTTTTTGAAGCCCAATGCGGCCGCCAAGTCAAAATATGAAATTGCTTCCGGTCTTCTGTAGGTGACATCAGCAGGCGGATGCAGGCCAGTTAACATTTTGGAGCTAAAAGTGCCGGTCCTGGCACACCCCGCTTCGCTGCAGGCCCGCAGGCCACGCCCCCTAGTAAACAAGCCTAAAATCACTACTGTGTCTATTTTGGGGGGAAATTTACAAGTAGATATCATTTTTAGCTCCGAAACTAAGAAATACGTGCTAATTTTGTCACCACTAGAGGGCCCCTTTAAAGGGGAACGGCTCTTTTTTGGGAATTT
Organism: Nerophis ophidion; assembly: GCF_033978795.1. NCBI lineage: Eukaryota > Metazoa > Chordata > Actinopteri > Syngnathiformes > Syngnathidae > Nerophis > Nerophis ophidion. Next base: position 8,142,523 of record NC_084624.1, read on the forward strand.
TACGTATCGTTCACAATCATTATGACAGATGTTGTTTTTTTTTGTCATTTTAAATATTAAATAAATGCGATTAAAAGTCTGCTTACAATGGAGCCTATAGAGCCCCTAAAGAACCATCCAAATACCTCCATTAGGGTTTTATATACATTATGTTAGTATCATGCATTCATTATCTAACACTTATCCCTCTCCGTTATATTAGTATAATACAGATAGTTACTTTACATGCAGTCGGTTTTTGGCAACCCGGCCAATTTTTTTAAGCCCAATGCGGCCGCCAAGTCAAAATATGAAATTGCTTCCGGTCTTCTGTAGGTGACGTCAGCAGGTGGATGCAGGCCAGTTAACATTTTGGAGCTAAACGGGGGCGTTACATAATTTGCTGACTGGAGGGAAGACGGTCCTGGCACACCCCGCTTTGCTGCAGGCCCGCAGGCCACGCCCCCTAGTAAACAAGCCTAAAATCACTACTGTGTCCATTTTGGGGGGAAATTTACAAGTAGCTATCATTTTTAGCTCTGAAACTAAGAAATACGTGCTAATTTTGTCACCATTAGAGGGCCCCTTTAAAGGGGAACGGCTCTTTTTTGGGAATTTTACGTATTGTTCACAATCATTATGACAGTTGATTTTAAATATTAAATAAATGCGATTGAAAGTCTGCTTACAATGGAGCCTATAGAGCCCCTAAAGAACCATCCAAATACCTCCATTAGGGTTTTATATACATTATGTAAGTATCGTCCATTCATTATCTACCACTTACCACTCTCCATTATATTAGTATAATACATATACCGTATTTTACGGACTATAAGTCACACTTTTTTTTCATAGTTTGGCCGGGGGTGCGACTTATACTCAGGAGCGACTTATGTGTGAAATTATTAACACATTACTGTAAAATATCAAATAATATTATTTAGCTCATTCACGTAAGAGACTAGACCAGGCGTGTCCAAAGTGCGGCCCGAGGGCCATTTGTGGCCCCCAGGTAATTTGTTAATGGCCCATTCTAAAAAATACTATAATAAAAATGTAAAACCTAAAAGAGTGTAATAAAAGAAGAAACAGTGACATGTAACACGAATAACACAAAGCTGTTGTCGACCTGCTGAAAGCTCCAATTACTTCACTGGAACAATTTCACTTTCAAATATTTTGGGGGGATAATATTGCATATTTTGTGCGAAACAAAGTTTTCTTTCACAAAAAGGGCATGAAAAGTATGAAAAAAATTATAAAATCTTATAATCAAGAGATTTACAGACTTAAGCGTTAAAAGTACAAAAAATATAAATATACATTTTGCTTATTCTCAACACTTATTCTTTTTTTATTGTTACGAATTATTGACCTATTTAGGGTTCCAATTACTTCACATCAAATATTCCACTTTGAAATGTTTTGGGGGAAAATGTTGCACAGTTTGTGTGTTTGTCATATAAAAAAGGGTTTTGACATAAAGGGCATAAATGTTACGATCCACTACATGGACCGTTTGTTGAGTGCTTTTGTGTATGTTTTGATCACGTTTTGGACTCTGCAGATCCCAGTATTTGAGCACTTCCTTGTTTGTATTCGTCACCATAGCGACTTCACTTGTTCCACCTGCACAAACCTGTTTTTGATTACCGTTTCTGTATTTATACCTGCCTACTCCCATTGTTCTGTCTGAGTTCTTCACTTGCTTTATGCCACATGCACGTTCGTTTATCTGGTCCTGTTTTTGGCTTGCTAAGTTCCACCTTAGCTTTTGGGCGCATGACACGCGCAGCTTTTGGACTTTTACCCAGTGCTAGTGTTAGCCTAGCTCCCCGTGCGTTGCGCGCGCTTTCTTTTGTATTTGCATCAGTGTTCTTTTGTCATTTTATAAATTAAATCCAGCTCCTACCTGCTAACTTGCTTGTCTGGTCCCATGCATCTTGAGTTGACACCTCCGCGCATCGCAATGCGTGACAATAAACATAGAAAACAAAATTAAAAAAACGTTATAACGACGGACAGACCTGAAGTTGATCTCGGGATTCAAGCGTTAAATGAAAAAATAATAATTTATGACTTATTTCTAGGGATGCACCGATTAATTGGTAACCGAATATATTCGGCCGAATATGGCAAAAAAAGCCACATTCGGCCTTCGGTGGAATGAGTTAAAAACAAGGCCGAATAGTGGCGTGTGACGCAATTTTTTGACGCGGTGACGCAATCAACCAACGTGCAGTGACGCGGTGACGTTGGGATATGTTGTGTACCTGTATAAGTGTATGAGGTTACAAGCACACACTTAATTGAGATTTACTTAAGCCTTCTGTTTACATTATTAGCATATCTACTGTGGCTAAGTAGACTTTTGCCAAAAGGACACTAATTCTTTTGTTGTGGGTTTATCCACTTTAATGCACTTCATTTTTTTTTGGAATGCATGTTTTCTTTGAAGGCCTAATATAAATGAAAAACGGTGCTTTTTTTGAAAAGCAAAGACTACTGGCATATCAAAAAAATGTCGATATTCAATTAAAAATACTTTATTTGAAAAACACGTCTAAATATTTATTCTAGGCTATTTATGCAATATTTAAAAAATTGTGAAAAACTGCATTCATTATTCGGTATTCGGCCTTCAGCCAAGCGTTTAAATTTTATTCGGCTTCGGCCACAAATTTTCATTTCGGTGCATCTCTACTTATTTCTATGTACAAGTGTATGAGGTTACAAGCACACACTTATTGAGATTTAGTGGGGCCTCTGTTTACATTATTAGCCTGTTGTGTAGGCTACCTGTATAAGTGTATGAGGTTACAAGCACACACTTAATTGAGATTTACTTAAGCCTTCTGTTTACATTATTAGCATATCTACTGTGGCTAAGTAGACTTTTGCCAAAAGGACAATAATTCTTTTGTTGTGGGTTTATCCACTTTAATGCACTTCTTTTTTTTTTGGAATGCATGTTTTGTTTGAATGCCTAATATAAATGAAAAACTGTGCTTTTTTTGAAAAGCAAAGACTACTGGCATATTAAAAAAATGTCGATATTCAATAAAAAAAATACTTTATTTGAAAAACATGTCTAAATATTTATTCTAGGCTATTTATTCAATATTAAAAAAATTGTGAAAAACTGCATTCATTATTTGGTATTCGGCCAAGCGTTTAAATTTTATTCGGCTTCGGCTTCGGCCACAAATTTTCATTTCGGTGCATCCCTACTTATTTCTAACAATTTTACAACTGAGACCCTTCCCGAGACCGGGGACCAAACTTGAGGAAAACTATAAAGGTAAAAAAACAACAACTATGGTATTGCTTTTAAAAAGGAAAAATATCAAAAAGGCCCCCATACTTTGATTTTTCAGTCCGTGGCCCTCAGTGGAAAAAGTTTGGACACCACTGGACTAGACGTTTAAGATTTCATGGGATTTATGGATTAGGAGTGACAGATTGTTTGGTAAACATATAGCATGTTCTATATGTTATAGTTATTTGAATGACTCTTACCATAATATGTTACGTTAACATAGCAGGCACCTTCTCAGTTGGTTATTTATGCTTCATATAACGTACACTTATTCAGCCTGTTGTTCACTATTCTTTATTTTAAATTGCCTTTCAAATGTCTATTCTTGCTGTTGGGTTTTATCAAAGCGACTTATACACCGAAAAATACGCTAGTTACTTTACATGCAGTCTGCTTTTGGCCCCCGGCCAAATGTTTGAAGCCCAATGCGGCCGCCGAGTCAAAAAGTTTGGACGCCCCCTGCTCTGAAGTATCAATCAATAAAAAAAAAAAGAGGGCATTTAGAAAAGCCAAGTTTCAATACATCATTTATAACTTCCCCCAGGCAAAAAAAGGCAACATTTAAGAGCTAAAGACAAGTCCAGAAAAGGACAGACAGGATGCAATCTCGTCCATTGGTTTTGTTGGCAGCTTTTTGTGCAAGTAGAGAGTAAAGTAAATCTCCCCGACTAAAAGAGAAGTATCGATGTGTGATTGAATTGTTACTTCAAGGGGGAAATTCGGGGCCGTTGCACTCATTTCAGTCACGCAGACGCTCTCCTACTTGATGAGCCTGCTCAGAAGCGTTCCTCCATGCAGAATGTCCACAGTGATGGAGGCTCAAGCGAGGCCTCTGTGAGCATGTCGAGCTGGTGCATCAGCAGCTGGTGGAACTCGATCCCTCGTCTTTGAAGACAAGCATCGATCCGTGTCAGTCGTCCAGACTCTCCGCTGGTTGATGTGCCTCCCTGGTGAGCGGCCTCAAAGCCATGCCCTCGTTTCTCCTCTCGCTGTCCTCGGTGTAGAGGTTGTTCTGCTGGATGTATTCTATCACAGAGTCCGGGATGAGGTATTTGACGCTGGTTCCCCGCCGGAGAGCCCGTCTGACCTCAGTGGCGCTGGTCTCGTTCCTCACCCACTCTTTCACCTGGAAGATGTTCCGTCTGTGGCGCCAGAGCGTGTCCGATTCGTGCACCACCTTCTCGGGCTGCAGACCCCCGCGACTGACGCACACCATACCGAAGCGCCCAACCACTTCCTCCATGTGCTCGTCCTGCCACAGGCCCGGCTTGTTGAAGGTGTCCAGGAAATCAGCTCCACACAGCAGCTTGAGCTGAGGAGGAGCACCTGGGGCAGGAAGTGGGTAAATCCATTCACTGTTAGCAATGTACCGTCAATTCCAGAGTATAAACCGCCACTTTTTTTCCTACACTTTGAACCCTGCTGCGATTAAAAAGATGTGTTCAATAATTTCCATTAACCACTAGCAGAGGACTAAAATGATGTGTTATTGTTTGTGCTATGGTGCCGTCTATTGGACGAGTTTGCTCACTGCAGAAATGTACTTTTGGTTTTAATGCCTTGAACCGAAAGTAAAACCATACATAGCGTTTCTACTCATATGGATTCTTCATTCATCACTCCTCAAAACGTTTGTGTTAGTTTTACAATAGAACTAAAACAAACATACGTATTTGTATGTTCTATCGTAGTGTAATGAAGTTAGCGTTGTTATGCAAACACATCTACAAGTGTCCGTGTTAGTAATATTAACTTACTATAGTTAATATTAGTTTTACAATAGAACTAAAACAATTCGTACTTACTATACCGTCCAATGTGTGGCTTCTGTAGGAGTGTTTTCATGCATATTTGTATGTTCTATCGTAGTGTAATGAAGCTAGCTTGTTATGCTAACACATTTACAAGTGTCTGTTAGTAATATTAACTTACTATAGTTAATATTAGTTTTACAATAGAACTAAAACAATTCGTACTTACTACACCGTCCAATGTGTGGCTTCTGTAGGAGTGTTTTCATGCATATTTGTATGTTCTATCGTGGTGTAATGAAGTTAGCGTTGTTATGCTAACACGTTTACAAGTGTCTGTGTTAGTAATATTAACTTACTATAGTTAATATTAGTTTTACAATAGAACTAAAACAATTCGTACTTACTATACCGTCCCATGTGTGACATCTGTAGGAGTTTTTCATGCATATATGTATGTTCTAACGTAGTGTAATGAAGCTAGCTTTGTTATGCTAACATATCTACAAGTGTCCGTGTTAACAATATTAACTTACTATAGGTAATATTAGTTTTACAATAGAACTAAAACAATTCGTACTCACTATACCGTCCCATGTGTGGCGTCTGTAGGAGTGTTTTCATGCATATTTGTATGTTCTATCGTAGTGTAATGAAGCTAGCGTTATTATGCTATCACGTTTACAAGTGTCTGTGTTAGTAATATTAACTTACTAGAGTTAATATTAGTTTTACAATAGAACTAAAACAGTTCGTACTTATTATACCGTCCCATGTGTGGCGTCTGTAGGAGTGTTTTCATGCATATTTTTATGTTCGATCGTAGTGTAATGAAGCTAGCGTTTTCATACTAACACGATTACATGTGTCTGTGTTAGTAATATTAACTTACTATAGTTAATATTAGTTTTACAATAGGACTAAAACAATTCGTACTTACTATACCGTCCCATGTGTGGCGTCTGTAGGAGTGTTTTCATGCATATTTATATGTTCTATCGTAGTGTAATGAAGCTAAGGTGGTTAAGCTAACACATTTACAAGTGTTTGTTAGTAATATTAACTTACTATAGTTAATATTAGTTTTACAATAGAACTAAAACAATTCGTACTTACTATACCGTCCCATGTGTGGCGTCTGTAGGAGTGTTTTCATGCATATTTGTATGTTCTATCGTAGTGTAATGAAGCTAGCATTGTTATGCTAACACGTTTACAAGTGTCTGTTCATAATAACTTACTATAGTTAATATTAGTTTTACAATAGAACTAAAACAGTTCGTACTTACTATACCGTCCCATGTGTGGCGTCTGTAGGACTTTTTCATGCATATTTGTATGTTCTATCGTAGTGTAATGAATCTAGCTTGTTATGCTAACACATTTACAAGTGTCTGTTAGTAATATTAACTTACTATAGTTAATATTAGTTTTACAATAGAACTAAAACAATTCGTACTTACTATACCGTCCAATGTGTGGCGTCTGTAGGAGTGATTTCATGCATATTTGTATGTTCTATCGTAGTGTAATGAAGCTAGCTTGTTATGCTAACACATTTACAAGTGTCTGTTAGTAATATTAACTTACCATAGTTAATATTAGTTTTACAATAGAACTAAAACAATTCGTACTTACTACAACGTCCAATGTGTGGTGGCTTCTGTAGGAGTGTTTTCATGCATATTTGTATGTTCTATCGTGGTGTAATGAAGTTAGCGTTGTTATGCTAACACGTTTACAAGTGTCTGTGTTAGTAATATTAACTTACTATAGTTAATATTAGTTTTACAATAGAACTAAAACAATTCGTACTTACTATACCGTCCCATGTGTGGCGTCTGTAGGAGTGTTTTCATGCATATTTATATGTTCTATCGTAGTGTAATGAAGTTAGCGTTGTTATGCTAACACATCTACAAGTGTCCGTGTTAACAATATTAACGTACTATAGTTAATATTAGTTTTACAATAGAACTAAAACAATTCAAACTTACAATACCGTCCCATGTGTGGCGTCTGTAGGAGTGTTTTCATGCATATTTGTATGTTCTATCGTAGTGTAATGAAGCTAGCTTTTTATGCTAACACATTTACAAGTGTCTGTTAGTAATATTAACTTACTATAGTTAATATTAGTTTTACAATAGAACTAAAACAATTCGTACTTACTATACCGTCCCATGTGTGGCGTCTGTAGGAGTGTTTTCATGCATATTTGTATGTTCTATCGTAGTGTAATGAAGCTAGCTTGTTATGCTAACATATTTACAAGTGTCTGTTAGTAATATTAACCTACTATAGTTAATATTAGTTTTACAATAGAACTAAAACAGTTCGTACTTACTACACCGTCCCATGTGTGGCGTCTGTAGGAGTGTTTTCATGCATATTTGTATGTTCTATCGTAGTGTAATGAAGCTAGCGTTGTTATGCTAACATATCTACAAGTGTCCGTGTTAACAATATTAACTTACTATAGGTAATATTAGTTTTACAATAGAACTAAAACAATTCGTACTCACTATACCGTCCCATGTGTGGCGTCTGTAGGAGTGTTTTCATGCATATTTGTATGTTCTATCGTAGTGTAATGAAGCTAGCGTTATTATGCTATCACGTTTACAAGTGTCTGTGTTAGTAATATTAACTTACTATAGTTAATATTAGTTTTACAATAGAACTAAAACAGTTCGTACTTACTACACCGTCCCATGTGTGGCGTCTGTAGGAGTGTTTTCATGCATATTTTTATGTTCTATCGTAGTGTAATGAAGCTAGCGTTTTCATACTAACACGATTACAAGTGTCTGTGTTAGTAATATTAACTTACTATAGTTAATATTAGTTTTACAATAGAACTAAAACAATTCGTACTTACTATACCGTCCCATGTGTGGCGTCAGTAAGGAGTGTTTTCATGCATATTTGTATGTTTTAACGTAGTGTAATGAAACTAGCGTTGTTATGCTAACACGTTTACAAGTGTCTGTGTTAGTAATATTAACTTGCTATAGTTAATATTAGTTTTACAATAGAACTAAAACAATTCGTACTTACTACACCGTCCCATGTGTGGCGTCTGTAGGAGTGTTTTCATGCATAATTGTATGTTCTATCGTAGTGTAATAAAGCTAGCGTTGTTATGCTAACACGTTTACAAGTGTCTGTTCGTAATAACTTACTATAGTTAATATTAGTTTTACAATAGAACTAAAACAGTTCGTACTTACTACACCGTCCCATGTGTGGCGTCTGTAGGAGTGTTTTCATGCATATTTGTATGTTCTATCGTAGTATAATGAAGCAAGCGTTGTTATGCTAACACATTTACAAGTGTCTGTTAGTAATATTAACTTACTATAGTTAATATTAGTTTTACAATAGAACTAAAACAGTTCGTACTTACTACACCGTCCCATGTGTGGCGTCTGTAGGAGTGTTTTCATGCATATTTGTATGTTCTATTGTAGTGTAATGAAGCTAGCGTTGTTATGCTAACACATCTACAATTGTCCGTGTTAACAATATTAACTTACTATAGTTAATATTAGTTTTACAATAGAACTAAAACAATTCGTACTTACTATACCGTCCCATGTGTGGAGTCTGTAGGAGTGTTTTCATGCATATTTGTATGTTCTATCGTAATGTAATTAAGCTAGCGTTGTTATGCTAACACATCTACAAGTGTCCGTGTTAACAATATTAACTTACTATAGTTAATATTAGTTTTACAATAGAACTACAACAGTTCGTACTTACTACACCGTCCAATGTGTGGCTTCTGTAGGAGTGTTTTCATGCATATTTGTATGTTCTATCGTAGTGTAATGAAGCTAAGGTGGTTAAGCTAACACATTTACAAGTGTTTGTTAGAAATATTAACTTACTATAATTAATATTAGTTTTACAATAGAACTAAAACAATTCGTACTTATTATACCGTTCCATGTGTGGCGTCTGTAGTTTTTCATGCATATTTGTATGTTCTATCATAGTGTAATGAAGCTAGCGTTGTTATGCTAACACGTTTACAAGTGTCTGTTCGTAATAACTTACTCTAGTTAATATTAGTTTTACAATAGAACTAAAACAGTTCGTACTTACTACACCGTCCCATGTGTGGCGTCTGTAGGAGTGTTTTCATGCATATTTGTATGTTCTATCGTAGTGTAATGAAACTAAGGTGGTTAAGCTAACATATTTACAAGTGTTTGTTAGTAATATTAACTTACTATAGTTAATATTAGTTTTACAATAAAACTAAAACAATTCGTACTTACTATACCGTCCCATGTGTGGCGTCTGTAGGAGTGTTTTCATGCATATTTGTATGTTCTATCGTAGTGTAATGAAGCTAGCGTTGTTATGCTATCCCGTTTACAAATGTCTGTTAGTAATATTAACTTACTATAGTTAATAATAGTTTTACAATAAAACTAAAACAATTCGTATTTACTATACTGTCCCATGTGTGGCGTCTGTAGGAGTTTTTCATGCATATTTGAATGTTCTATCATAGTGTACTGAAGCTAGCGCTGTTATGCTAACACGTTTACAAGTGTCTGTTAGTAATATTAACTTACTATAGTTAATATTAGTTTTACAATAGAACTAAAACAATTCGTACTTACTATACCGTCCCATGTGTGGCGTCTGTAGGAGTGTTTTCATGCATATTTGTATGTTCTACCGTAGTGTAATGAAGTTAGCGTTGTTGTGCTAACACGTTTACAAGTGTCTGTGTTAGTAATATTAACTTGCTATAGTTAATATTAGTTTTACAATAGAACTAAAACAATTCGTACTTACTATACCGTCCAATGTGTGGCTTCTGTAGGAGTGTTTTCATGCATATTTGTATGACCTATTGTAGTGTAATGAAGCTAGCTTGTTATGCTAACACATTTACAAGTATCTGTTAGTAATATTAACTTACTATAGTTAATATTAGTTTTACAATAGAACTAAAACAGTTCGTACTTACTATACCGTCCCATGTGTGGCGTCTGTTGGAATGTTTTCATGCATATTTTTATGTTCTATCGTAGTGTAATGAAGCTAGCGTTTTAATGCTAACACGATTACAAGTGTCTGTGTTAGTAATATTAACTTACTATAGTTAATATTAGTTTTACAATAGAACTAAAAAAATGTGTACTTTCTATACCGTCCCAAGTGTGGCGTCTGTAAGGGGAACATTATCACAATTTCAAAAGGCTTAAAAACAATAAAAAACAGTTCCCAGTGGCTTGTTTTATTTTTCGAAGTTTTTTTCAAAATTTTACACCTCCCGGAATATCCCTAAAAAAAGCTTTAAAGTTCTCGATTTTCGCTATTTGCGATGCGACTGTCCATTTCCCTGTGACGTCATACAGGGCTGCCAATACAAACAACATGGCGGTTACCACAGCAAGATATAGCGACATTAGCTCGGATTCAGACTTGGATTTCAGCGGTTTAAGCGATTCAACAGATTACGCATGTATTGAAACAGATGGTCAGAGTATGGAGGCAGATAGCGAAAACGAAATTGAAGAAGAAATTGAAGCTATTGAGCGAATAGCTATTGACGCTATTCGGCCATAGCGTTGGTGTACCTAATGAAGTGACCCATAGCATGGCTGCCTTATTAGCATCGCCAGTAAAATGTGCGGACCAAACGATAAGGACTTTCGCATCTTGTGACACTGGAGCAACTTAAATTCGTCGATTGGTAAGTGTTTGTTTCGCATTAAATGTGGGTATCTAGTTTCAAATGTACATACAGCTACCGTAAATAGCATGTTAGCATCGATTAGCTGGCAGTCACCCTGTGACCAAATATGTCTGATTAGCACATAAGTCAACAACATCAACAAAACTCACCTTTGTGATTTCGTTGACTTAATCGTTGCAAATGCATCTGCAGGTTATCCATACATCTCTGTGCCATGTCTGTCTTAGCATCGCCGGTCAAATGTGAAGACACTTTGGTACATTCAATGGGGGTCTGGCGGAAGATTTCTTGCCAGTGGTGCAACTTGAATCCATCCCTGTTAGTGTTGTTACACCCTCCGACAACACACCGACGAGGCATGATGTCTCCAAGGTTCCAAAAAATAGTCGAAAAAATGGAAAATAACAGAGCTGAGACCCGGTGTTTGTAATGTGAAAATGAAAATGTGTGTTACCTCGGTGACGTCACGTTCTGACGTCATCGCTAAAAAAACGATAAACAGAAAGGCGTTTAATTTGCCAAAATTCACCCATTTAGAGTTCGGAAATCGGTTAAAAAAACACATGGTCTTTTTTCTGCAACATCAAGGTATATATTGACGCTTGCATAGGTTTGGTGATAATGTTCCCCTTTAACATACCAGGCACCTTCTCAGTTGGTTATTTATGCCTCATATAACGTACACTTATTCAGCCTGTTGTTCACTATTCTTTATTTATCTTAAATTGCCTTTCAGATATTTATTCTTGGTGTTGGGTTTTATCAAATAAATTTCCACTAAAAATGCGACTGATATATGTTTTTTTCCTTCTTTATTATGCATTTTCGGCAGGTGCGACTTATAGTCCGAAAAATACGGTAAACAAGCATCAAATAGTTGCATATTTCTTACAGAGACAAAGTCTACAAGGGGTCTGTCACACATATGGATCATGTTTTGTTTTGTCATGTTATGTTTTTGATTTTGGACAATCAGTCCCGTTTTGCACTTCCTGGTTTTGTTTGTTTCCATGCCAACCTCGTTAGTTTTCACCTGTCACGTCCTTGTTCTCAGCCTCACCTGTTTTCACAAATCATCACAGCTAAGTCACTCTTTTTCTTGTCTTCGTCCTGGGATCCTCACACTCGCACGCACCCTATCCATGCTGTTCAAACTTTCACGTCTTCGTCCACAGTTCCATGCCGTGTAAGTTTATGTATTTATGCCACAGTGCACTCTTTTGTTTCATGTCTTTAGTCTTGCCATCGTGCTGTTTAAGTTTATTGTTAAATTGTCTTTCATGCCAACGAGCAGGTGTTTTCATAGTTTGGCCGGGGCTGCGACTTATACTCAGGAGCGACTTATCTGTGGAATTATTAACACATTACCGTAAAATATCAAATAATATTATTTAGCTCATTCACGTAAGAGACTAGACGTATAAGATTTCTTGGGATTTATCGATTAGGAATGACAGATTGTTTGATAAACTTATAGAATGTTCTATATGTTATAGTTATTTGTATTGGCTCTTACAAAAATATGTAACGTTAAAGGGGAACATTATCACAATTTCAAAAGGCTTAAAACCAAAAAAAATCAGTTCCCGTGGCTTGTTTTATTTTTCGAAGTTTTTTTCAAAATTTTACACCTCCCGGAATATCCCTAAATATCCCTAAATAAAGCTTTAAAGTTCTTGATTTTCGCTATTTGCGATGCGACTGTCCATTTCCCTGTGACGTCATACAGTGCTGCCAATACAAACAACATGGCGGTTACCACAGCAAGATATAGCGACATTAGCTCGGATTCAGACTCGGATTTCAGCGGTTTAAGCGATTCAACAGATTACGCATGTATTGAAACAGATAGTCGGAGTATGGAGGCAGATAGCGAAAACGAAATTGAAGAAGAAATTGAAACTATTGAGCTTTAGTCTTGCCATCGTGCTGTTTAAGTTTATTGTTAAATTGTCTTTCATGCCAACGAGCAGGTGTTTTTGTTTGACGTTTGTACTCTTTAGCCAAGTTTCTTCCTCCATTGTAAGCGCTTTTTGTTGTTTATTTGTTTATTACATAAACCATGTACTTACATTCATGCCTGACTCGTCCCACATCATCCTTACATCGAGGAAGCACAAACATCCACAGCCCAAGCCTGACAGGGTCCAGTAACAATCATACAGCTAACCGGCTGCAAGAGAAGCTCCGCATTCCCGTCAAAGGCAAAGAAGGTAGAGCACTCTTGAGCGATTGACATTGGTACGTTTGACAAAAGTGACCAGTCTAAGGCAGGTTTGAATCTTGTCAGAAGAAGACCCTCCCTGGTCCGCAAAATACTTAATTTAAACAAACTTAACAAGCGTTCTCAATGTAAATGCAGAAAAAGTTATATCACTATGACTGAGGATAATGAGGACAGCAGCGACTTAAAGTAGAGTTTAGTTGCTGCTATGTGGTGGAGATTTCCTTGTGAGAATTTCTGTGATTACCTAACGCTAAAAACACTCTGCTTGACACCAAACTACGACGTTATAATATTCTCTTTGGAAAAAAACCCTCCAGGCTTGTATTGATGTCGACACTGACTCTGAATAGAAAGTCGTAAAATTGCAGCAGGTGTAATTAATCCAAGTTTTCAGTAGTTGTGGACACACACACGCGCTCACACACACACAGTCCTAAAAACAGACGATTAAAATAACGCCTAATACTCTGAAAGCAGCGGTAGGCTTTTACTCCGCACGTGTTATATAGCACATTACACGAACACAAATCCTTTACACGGACTAAGCTTGTAAAAGACGTGTTAGAGCAGAATACGCAGGAAAAAGAAAAGGTTTTACTGAACACAGTGCGCTTTTGTACATTCAACATTTCAAACCACTGGCACAGCGCCACCAGCTGAAGGCAATATTCAGGCAATAGCAGGGGTTAAAATATGGAACTGTTTAAAGGATGAAATAAAACACAGCACCAACATAAACCAGTTTAAAAAGCTTTTTAAATCATTTATCATTAGTAAATATAAGAAAGAAGAGCAAACATTGTTTTAGAAAGACAATAATATATATGTATATAAATACAATTTATGATTTCATAATTATACATATAGGTTATATTAAAATGTATATATTACCACTTTATATGGAATTTAAATGAATTGTGTATGTATAATGTATGTATGTATATGTGTATATATGTATGTATATATATATATGTGTGTATGTATGTATATGTATGTGTATATGTATGTGTGTGTATGTATATATATATATATATATATAAGTGTACAAATGTATATGTTTGATTTAAATGTTAAACTGTGTATATGAGACGTGTGCTACATATATGTTGCTTATATATTGTTTAAAAAAAAAAAAAAAAAAAGTAATATAAGTGAAGCATGTTTTAGATTTTATGTGTTTTGGGCCTTGTTCTTGTTGTGATGGGGTAGGTTTATATAAGCGTTGCTTCAACCTACACCCTTTCGGCTCAATCATTGCTCAAATGAGTGTTTTTTCTTTTCTTTTTCTTTTCTTGTTGTTCTTTGTTTTATGTGAAGATTGCCGGAAAAAAAAAAAAAAAATGTCGCTTAAAGAGAGACACAAAACAAATAGCCCCAATTCACTTTTTTAAACATTTTGTATATTATTTTCCTCACGTCAAGTTAGGGCTGGGCGATACATCGATATACTCGATATATCGCGGGTTTGTCTCTGTGCGATACAGAATATGACTATATGGTGATATTGGAGTATATGTTCTCATGCAGTTGCATTTAGCTGCGGGCATTACACTACAGCAGGGGTCACCAACGCGGTGCCCGTAAGGACCAGATGAGTCGCCCGCTGGCCTGTTCTAAAAATAGCTGGAAGAGCAGCACTTACCAGTGAGCTGCCTCTATTTTTTAAATTGTATTTATTCACCAGCATGCTGGTCTCGCTTTGCTCGACATTTTTAATTCCAAGAGAGACAAAACTCAAATAGAATTTGAAAATCCAAGAAAATATTTTAAAGGGGAACATTATCACCAAACCTATGCAAGCATCAATATATACCTTGATGGTGCAGGAAAAAGACCATGTATTTTTTTAACCGATTTCCGAACTCTAAATGGGTGAATTTTGGCAAATTAAACGCCTTTCTGTTTATCGGTCTTTTAGGTGACGTCACCGAGGTAACACACCCGCCATTTTAATTTTCAAAACATTACAAACACCGAGTCTCAGCTCTGTTATTTTCCGTTTTTTCGACTATTTTTTGGAACCTTGGCGACATCATGTCTCGTCGGTGTGTTGTCGGAGGTTGTAACAACACTAACAGGGATGGATTCAAGTTGCACCACTGGCAAGAAATCTGCTGCCAGACCCCCATTGAATGTGCCAGAATGTCTGCACATTTGACCGGCGATGCTAAGACAGACATGGCACAGAGATGTATGGATAACCTGCAGATGCATTTGCAACGATTAAGTCAACGAAATCACAAAGGTGAGTTTTGTTGATGTTGTTGACTTATGTGCTAATCAGACATATTTGGTCACGGCATGACTGCCAGCTAATCGATGCTAACATGCTATGCTAATCGATGCTAACATGCTATTTACGCTAGCTGTATGTACATTTGAAACTAGATACCCACATTTAATGCAAAACAAACACTTACCAATCGACGGATTTAAGTTGCTCCAGTGGGACAAGATGCAAAAGTCCTGACCGTTTGGTCCGCACATTTTACCGGCGATGCTAATAAGGCAGCCATGCTATGGGCCACTTCATTAGGTACAACCATGCTATGGCCGAATAGCGTCAATAGCTATTCGCTCAATAGCTTCAATTTCTTCTTCAATTTCGTTTTCGCTATCTGCCTCCATACTCCGACCATCTGTTTCAATACATGCGTAATCTGTTGAATCGCTTAAACCGCTGAAATCCGAGTCTGAATCCGAGCTAATGTCGCTATATTTTGCTGTGGTAATCGCCATGTTGTTTGTATTGGCAGCACTGTATGACGTCGCATTGCAAATAGCGAAAATCAAGAACTTTCAAGCTTTTTTTAGGGATATTCCAGGAGGTGTAAAATTTTGAAAAAAACTTTGAAAAATAAAACAAGCCACTGGGAACTGATTTTTAATTTTTTTCAACCCTTTTGAAATTGTGATAATGTTCCCCTTTAAAGACTTGGTCTTCACTTGTTTAAAAAAAAATCATTTATTTTTTTACTTTTCTTCTTATAACTTTTAGAAAGACCATTTTAGAGAAAAAATCCAACCTTAAAAATGATTTTAGGATTTTTAAACACATATACATTTTTACGTTTTAAATTCCTTCCTCTTTTTTCCTTACAATTTAAATTAATGTTCAAGTATTTTTTTTTTAATTGAAAAGAATAATAAATACATTTTAATTTAATTCTTCATTTTAGCTTCCGAATATTTGTAAAATATTTCTTCAAACTTATTATGATTAAAATTCTAAAAAATTATTCTGGCAAATCTAGCCCTTCACATTAATCAGTACCCAAGAAGTAGCTCCTGGTTTCAAAAAGGTTGGTGACCCCTGCACTACAGGCTCTTCTCACTCATTCTTGTCTCTCCTTCTCACAGACAGCAAGCGCACCTTCTTACATACGTCACATCATACGTCACATACGTACACGCCCTCGCGGAGCAAAGAGGTAGCAGCATGGGTAACGTTAGCTGTGATGCTAGCGGAGCCGTGCGAGTGGTAATACGCGAGAAAGAAGGTGCGAATCTGGTAACAAATGAAGGAATCATTAATTCCCACGAAAAACAGCAGGGGGTCCATTGTCTGGCGGTGGTTTGGCTTCAAGTGGGAATATGTCGAACCGACAACCGTAATTTGTCAAGTCTGCGGCAAGTGTTGCTACCAAAAGTAGCATCATTTGAAAAGTCGCCTGCTAGAGAATGAAGAGTGCTTACTCCACATGTCAACATCTCCATTAGGTGCCACACCATCAAAATGCCGAGGCAAACATTTCCAGATCGACACCGTATGAAAAAAATTGTCAACAGAAGGAGATAACGTCCACAGTAAACTACCACATAGCGAAGGACGAACACTATTTGATTTCCTATTATGCAGCTCATTTTTCTTTGACAGTTATTGAAATATCTTGTGTGACATCATGCACAAAAGTGCACTTTATTTGTTCTAAACTATTGTAGTGGTGTTCTGTACAAAAAGTGCACTTTAATCTAGTGTTGTTTTGATATGTCATCTTAGTGACATCATGCACAAAAGTGCACTCGTACCTTGTTATAAAATGTCTCTGACAATCTTGCACTTTATTTTGGAAATGACATGAATGTTTGTGCCACTGCTTAAAAACTGTTTAATAAATACACTTTTGGTCAATGGACTTAGTTGTGATTTCCCTCTCTGCATGAAAGTTTAAAATTAATGCAGGGGTGTCAAACTCAAATACAGAGTGGGCCAAAATTCAAAACTGAACAAAGCCGCGGGTCAAGATTGAACAAATAAACCTTTTAATAGGGACCCAAACAAGTTTTGCATTGAACATTGAACAAGCAAGTAACAGTAACAGTAACTTTATAGTGAAATGCAAAATCGAGCTTCAAATAATAATAATAATAATAAAAAAAATATCAATGGCTTTTCAAATAAAATTTAAATACAAATGTAATGCCTCTTTTCTATTTGCAGCCTTCTAAGGTAAATATCAAAATATATTGTAGCGTCCCGAAAGAGTTAGTGCTGCAAGGGGGGTTCTGGGTATTTGTTTTGTTGTGTTTATGTTATGTTACAGTGCAGATGTTCTCCCGAAATGTGTTTGTCATTCTTGTTTGCTGTGAGTTCACAGTGTGGCGCATATTTGTAACAGTTGTAAAGTTGTTTATACGGCCACCCTCAGTGTGACCTGTATGGCTGTTGACCAAGTATGGGTTGCATTCACTTATGTGTGTGTAATAGCCGCATATATTATGCGAGTGGGCCTGCACGCTGTTTGTATGGAGGAAATGCAGACGTGACGACAGGTTGTAGAGAATGCTAAAGGCAGTAAGGCACGCCCTCAATATTGTTGTCCGGGTGAAAATCTGGAGAATGCGTGCACCGGGAGATTTTCGGGAGGGGCAGTGAACTTCGGGAGGATTGGCAAGTGTGAGAAATTGCGGTGTTACAGCGGCATCGCCGCTGTGTAATAACGGCGGGCCAGCTGTAATGCTAATTTGATATTGCCTCAAGGGCCAAATTAAATTAGGGCCAGAGTTTAACACCCATGTATTAATGCAATATGAAGAAGAATGTTTTAATGTAGACACATGGAATCATCATACTGCTGTGATTATATGCATCAAGTGTTCATTCATGCTAAGGCAAAATATCGAGATATATATCGTGTATCGCAATATGGCCTAAAAATATCCCTCCATCCATTTCCTACCACTTGTCTCAAAAGGCCATATCGCCCAGCCCTACGTCAAATTTATTTGAAAAGTTATTCGTACTAACGTTGCATACTTTGGATACCAATAAGATATACAAAATAAAACCAGAAGGTTTTGTGAGTAACAGGTTCTTACTTTGAGAAGGGTGGCTGCTTCCATTGGAGTCGTCATGTGACCTCTCTTCATATTCCTTTAGTATACGACCATAATGATACCTATGCAAGGGCGTGAGAGGGATGGTATTCAATTCTCATATATATATATATATAAATATATAACTACAAATATTATTGAATCATGCTATAAAAATGTTGGCAAACTTGTGTCATCAGTGGGAGGTGAATCAGCATGTGGGACAAAGGCAAACAAAAGTATGAAACCAGTAAAGCTTCTTAAACGTTTTTTTTTTCTCTTCCTAGTCAAATGCAGCGGGATGACGGAGGTGGCGTGCTCTCGGAAAACAACGGGCCAATTTATGACACGATCGGTTGCGCAAACGGGGCTCAGAAACAACTATGTGAAGGGGAGGAGGGTTTGAGCACAATTGTGAGGAAGGGGGGGATTAGAAGATGAATGGAGGAGCTTGAATGATAGAATGAGCACAAAACTATTGATAAGTTTCACTCAAATGTTTCTATAAACCAGTCTTTTTCAACCTTTTTTAACCTCTTAAGGCCCAAGCTGTTTCTTACATGCTTTTTTAAATTTCTCTTTGGGTTTATTGGACCCGAATTAGAATAAAAACTAAGAATCTTCTTTTTATATCTTATTTTTACACCCTAATTAAAATAAAAACTAAGAATCATCACTTTTTTTTTTTCCAAATTCCATTGAACGTTATACTCTTCTGACACCACCAGATGGCAGTATAAGTGTCCACATAAGTGGCCATAAGGCCCCAATTCAGTAGTGTACACAATTTTGGAAATAAGAGCTAAAAGGTGCTGTCCACGCATGTGGCCACTAAGCCTTTATTAAGCCGAGGCACATTTTTTTCATTGAAGAAATTCGGAAGCACACCACCAGCAGATATCATTAAAAAGTGAAACTCAGTAGACAATAAAAAGTCCATCCATCCATCCATGTTCTACTGCTTATTACCTTTTAGGGTGGCGGGAGGCGCTGGCGGCTATCTCAGCTACAATCGGGCGGAAGGCGGGGTACACTCTGGACAAGTCGCCACCTCATCGCAGGGCCAACACAGATAGACAGACAACATTCACAGTCACATTCATACACTAGGGCCAATTTAGTGTTGCCAATCAACTTATCCCCAGGTGCATGTCTTTGGAAGTGGGAGGAAGCCGGAGTACCCGGAGGGAACCCACGCATTCACGGGGAGAACATGCAAACTCCACACAGAAAGATCCCGAGCCTGGGATTGAACCCAGGACTGCAGGACCTTCGTATTGTAAAGTCATTGTCGCAATTCTCAGATATGACTTTAAAGCATAACAAAGCGAGCATCACTATAGCTCTTGTCTCAAAGTAGTTTTTTTGGGTGTTTTAGTTCTTGTCTTGTGCTCCTATTGTGGTGGCTTTTCCTGTTTTGTCTGTATTTTCCTGTTGCAGTTTCATGTCTTCCTTTGAGCGCTATTCCCCGCACCTGCTTTGTTTTAGCAATCAAGACTATTTTAGTTGTTGCCGTCCTTTTTCGTGCGGACATTGTTGATTGTCATGTCATGTACAGGATGTACTTTGTGGACGCCGACTCTACTCCACGGTAAGTCTTTGCTATTGTCCAGCATTCTGTTTTTGTTTACTTTGTAGCCAGTTCTGCATAGGCTTCCCTCAGCTTCAAAGCCTTTTCTTAGGGGCACTCACCTTTTGTTTGTTATTGGTTTAAGCATTAGGCACCTTTTTACCTGAACGCTGCCTCCCGCTGTCGTCTGCCTATTGTGATCTCGAAAAACTATCGTCGTCCCACACGACCTGTTCCCGACATCTACAAAGCAATTAGCTACCGGCTGCCACCTACTAATATGGAAGAGTATTACACGGTTACTCTGCCGAGCTCTAGACAGCACCGGCACATTATTTTTGCGGATTATAATTAATGGTTTGCAAAAAATATTTTTAACGAAATTAGGTGAAATGACATAATCTCCCACGGCACACCACGCTTCACACTTTGAAAACTCCTGCAGTCAAGCTAAAACACTCCGAACAGGAACACTAGCACTGTTAGCACGGACACTAGTGCGAAAACCACTGTGAACACAACAATTGTGTTTCTGTTGAACTACTAACGCTTATTGCTAGCACTAAAACAACTCTGGGAAGCAATGTTAGCACCGACATGAGTGCTAAAGCAACCACGGACAGTAACGTTACCGCAGGAGCTCGGCTAAAATAGCTGCACAGTAGGGGTGTAACGGTACACAAAAATTTCGGTTCGGTACGTACCTCGGTTTAGAGGTCACGGTTCGGTTCATTTTCGGACAGTAAGAAAACAACAAAATATACATTTTTGGGTTATTTATTTACCAAATTTGTAAACAATGGCTTTTTCCTTTTAACATTGGGAACACGATAATAATTCTGCCCACGTTAATCCACATTAAACTGCCTCAAGTTGTTGCTTTGATTAAATCACATGACAAAACCTTTCTTCTACATATAAAAAGTGCAACATTTAACAGTTTCCATTGAAACTGTTTAATGTCAACTCATCATGCTTAATTTATTACAGCATTTGGGAAGCCTTTAGTTGACTTTTATTATGTAAATGTTGTATTTTTATCAACATGTGATAGCAGGGACCCTGCTATTCAAAACTAGGCTGCTACATTACTAATGATTCATGTAACTATAGCTGAAAAATAGTACAATTGCAATAGGAGAGACTATTCATCCCTAAACACAATAGAATTAAATGAAATAACAGACAGACAGGGTTTTGCTGCCCCTAACACACACACACACACACACACACATAGTAAAATGAGCAAACGTTACGCTAAAAGCTAATTAGCCTTCACCTCAAGCCTATACTGTGAGCGAGCTGAGCTGCAGTTTAAGTTTCTAGAAGGTCAACGGGCTCATAGTGATGTTTGTAATAGTTGTGACTGGGAAGTCTTTAGTATAATTTGGGTAGAATCCGCTCCTCCCCTGCTAAACGAATATCTCTGCTCGATGCTAAAGCAGACTACATCGCCCTGAGGTCTGAATACGCACTGCTGATTGGCTTTGTATGTAACAAATCAGATCGTTGTGTGGGCGGGACAATGAGGCAGAGACAGAGGCAGAAAGCAGAGCAGCTTTTGAAGACTTCTGCTTCCGAACTCGTTTGATACGCCCGCGTGCCGAACCGAAACCCCCGTACCGAAACGGTTCGATACAAATACACGTACCGTTACACCCATACTGCACAGTGATGTTAGCACCGATGCTAGAATTACAACAGTGAACAGAAATATTAGCACTAGTGCTAACACAACATAAGAGCACCTTTATTTGGTTCTAACATAATACAGACCAATAAAGCAGGTAATTCAGATAGCAATGATAAAGAATATTCAAATGTTTTTGACATTATTTGTTAGTTTGTTTAATATAATCATATAGCTGGCAAAACACAAAAACAACTAGGTGAGGCAATTCCTCAAGGGAATTGCGTGTGAATGGTCCAATGCTAACGTTGAACTGAAAACCTGGAATTTTTTTGGGAATTGTTGAAGTAGAGCACACAATTCCCAGTTTGGATCAGTTTGAATGAGATTAAAAATGTAGGGTTTGTGGAACTTCGAAGAAGTCAAGTCAAGTCAGCTTTATTTGTCAATTTCTTTACATGTAAAGACATACAAAGGAATCGAAATTTTGTTTCTCACTCTCCCATGCGTAGACAAAAAGAAAAGAAAACCCAACAGTAAAGTGCAACGTGAATATGTCTACCTACTAAAGTGACAATATACATAGTTCCTGTTGTTTTTAAATAGGATATGGCTGTAAACAATGAGTGTTTTATCAATAGTGCAAATACTTATGATATACTTAGCAGCAGATGTGTGCAATTTTGCATAGTCATTTTTCTGTGGTTCATGAGGTTTAGAGCTCAGGTTGTTCCGGGGAGGGGGATTTCAAAGTCCTGATCGGGCTGAGGATTGAGGGATTGAGGGGGTGGCGCATGGTAAAAGCTGTTGGTGAGTCTGGTGGTGCGAGAACGGAGGCTCTTGTATCTTCTTCCAGAGGGATGGAGGCTGAACAGGTTGTGTGCGGGGTGGCTTGCGTCACTCACAATTGTGAGTGCTTTGCGGGTGAGGCGGGTGGTGTATAAGTCCTGAAGAGATGGGAGTGGTGCACCAATGATTTTCCCAGCTGTTTTCACGATGCGCTGCAGGTCTCTTCTGTTGTGTTGATGCAGCTAGAAAGGATGCTGATGACACCCAACTCTACATGCCCCTAAAGCTGACCAACACGCCGGATTGTAGTCAGCTGGAGGCGTGTCTTAATGAAATTAAACAATGGATGTCCGCTAACTTTTTGCAACTCAACGCCAAAAAAACGGAAATGCTAATTATCGGTCCTGCTAGACACCGAACTCTATTTAATAATACAACTCTGACATTTGACAACCAAACAATTAAACAAGGCGACACGGTAAAGAATCTGGGTATTATCTTCGACCCAACTCTCTCCTTTGAGGCACACATTAAAAGCGTTACTAAAACGGCCTTCTTTCATCTCCGTAATATCGCTAAAATTCGCTCCATTCTGTCCACTAAAGACGCTGAGATCATTATCCATGCGTTTGTTACGTCTCGCCTCGACTACTGTAACGTATTATTTTCGGGTCTCCCCATGTCTAGCATTAAAAGATTACAGTTGGTACAAAATGCGGCTGCTAGACTTTTGACAAGAACAAGAAAGTTTGATCACATTACGCCTGTACTGGCTCACCTGCACTGGCTTCCTGTGCACTTAAGATGTGACTTTAAGGTTTCACTACTTACGTATAAAATACTACACGGTCTAGCTCCATCCTATCTTGCCGATTGTATTGTACCATATGTCCCGGCAAGAAATCTGCGTTCAAAGGACTCCGGCTTGTTAGTGATTCCCAAAGCCCAAAAAAAGTCTGCGGGCTATAGAGCGTTTTCCGTTCGGGCTCCAGTACTCTGGAATGCCCTCCCGGTAACAGTTCGAGATGCCACCTCAGTAGAAGCATTTAAGTCTCACCTTAAAACTCATTTGTATACTCTAGCCTTTAAATAGACTCCCTTTTTAGACCAGTTGATCTGCCGTTTCTTTTCTTTTTCTTCTATGTCCCACTCTCCCTTGTGGAGGGGGTCCGGTCCGATCCGGTGGCCATGTACTGCTTGCCTGTGTATCGGCTGGGGACATCTCTGCGATGCTGGGATGGTTTCCTGCTGGCTCCGCTGTGAACGGGACTCTCGCTGCTGTGTTGGATCCGCTTTGGACTGGACTCTCGCGACTGTGTTGGATCCATTGTGGATTGAACTTTCACAGTATCATGTTAGACCCGCTCGACATCCATTGCTTTCCTCCTCTCTAAGGTTCTCATAGTCATCATTGTCACAGACGTCCCACTGGGTGTGAGTTTTCCTTGCCCTTATGTGGGCCTACCGAGGGTGTCGTGGTGGTTTGTGCAGCCCTTTGAGATTTAGGGCTATATAAGTAAACATTGATTGATTGATTGATTGATTGAATGGTGCCTCTGTAAAAAGTGGTCAGGATGGGTGGTGGAGCACTTGCCTGCTTTAGTTTTCGCAGGAAGTAAAGGCGCTGTTGGGCCTTCTTCACCAGTGATGCGGTGTTGGTGGTCCATGACAGGTCCGCACTGATGTGCACCCCCAGGAATTTGGTGCTCCTTACTCTCTCCACTGCAGCACCACCGATGGTCAGTGGCAGGTGTTGAGTCTGGCCTCTCTGGAAATTGACAACAATCTCTTTTGTCTTGCTGACATTCAGCAAGAGATTGTTGTCCCCTGCACCACGTGGTCAGGAGGTCCACCTCTTTCCTGTAGTGAGTCCACCAGAGTTGTGTCGTCCGCAAACTTAACGAGGTGGTTGGAGCTGTAGGTTGGTGTGCAGTCATGTGTCAGTAGAGTGAAGAGCAGAGGACTGAGCACACAGCCTTTTGGAGCCCCTGTGCTCAGGGTGATGGTGCTTGAGGTGTTGTTACCAACACGTACTGCTTGCTGGCCTCGGACTAAGGAAGTCGAGCAGCCAATTGCAGAGTGAGATGCTGAGGCCCAGTTTGCCAAGTTTGCAGGTGAGTTGTTGTGGTATTATGGTGTTTTGTTCTGGTCGTGGAACTGTGGACCAGCTCTATACTCTCGGCAGGGTTCTTGAGGGTGCATGGGAGTTTGCCCAACCAGTGCCACATGTGCTTTGTGGACTTGGAGAAGGCATTCGACCGTGTCCCTCGGGAAGTCCTGTGGGGAGTGCTCAGAGAGTATGGGGTATCGGACTGTCTTATATTGGCGGTCCGCTCCCTGTACGGTCAGTGCCAGAGCTTGGTCCGCATTGCCGGCGGTAAGTCGAACACATTTCCAGTGAGGGTTGGACTCCGCCAAGGCTGTCCTTTGTCACCGATTCTGTTCATAACTTTTATGGACAGAATTTCTAGACGCAGCCAAGGCGTTGAGGGGTTCCGGTTTGGTGACCGCAGGATTAGGTCTCTGCTTTTTGCAGATGATGTGGTCCTGATGGCTTCATCGGACCAGTATCTTCAGCTCTCGCTGGATCGGTTTGCAGCCGAGTGTGAAGCGACCGGAATGAGAATCAGCACCTCTAAGTCCGAGTCCATGGTTCTCGCCCGGAAAAGGGTGGAATGGCCTCTCCGGGTTGGGGAGGAGACCCTGCCCCAAGTGGAGGAGTTCAAGTACCTAGGAGTCTTGTTCACGGGTGGGGGAAGAGTGGATCGTGAGATCGACAGGCGGATCGGTGCGGCGTCTTCAGTAATGCGGACGTTGTACCGATCCGTTGTGGTGAAGAAGGAGCTGAGCCGGAAGGCAAAGCTCTCAATTTACCGGTCGATTTATGTTCCCATCCTCACCTATGGTCATGAGCTTTGGGTCATGACCGAAAGGATAAGATCACGGGTACAAGCGGCCGAAATGAGTTTCCTCCGCCGTGTGGCGGGGCTCTCCCTTAGAGATAGGGTGAGAAGCTCTGCCATCCGGGAGGAACTCAAAGTAAAGCCGCTGCTCCTTCACATCGAGAGGAGCCAGATGAGGTGGTTCGGGCATCTGGTCAGGATGCCACCCGAACGCCTCCCTAGGGAGGTGTTTAGGGCACGTCCAACCGGTAGGAGGCCACGGGGAAGACCCAGGACACGTTGGGAAGACTATGTCTCCCGGCTGGCCTGGGAACGCCTCGGGATCACCCAGGAAGAGCTAGACGAAGTGGCTGGGGAGAGGGAAGTCTGGGTTTCCCTGCTTAGGCTGTTGCCCCCGCGACCCGACCTCGGATAAGCGGAAGAAGATGGATGGATGCTGAACTGAAATCTATGAACAGCATTCTCACATATGAGTGTTTCTGATCCAGGTGGGTGAGGGCTGGGTGGAGGGCAGAGCAGATTGCATCCTCTGTAGATCATCTGGCTCGGTATGCAAACTGGAATGGGTCCAAGGTGGGGGAGGAGGATTGATTTGATATGTGACATGACCAACCGTTCGAAGCTTTTTATGATGATGGATGTCAGTGCCACAGGACGGTAGTCGTTAAAACTTGACGGGGATTATGTCTTTGGCACAGGTATGATAGTGGCGGTTTTGAAGCATGTGGGGACAATGGCTTGCTTCAGGGAGGTGTTAAAGATGTCTGTAAAGACGTCCTTCAGCTCCTCTGCGCAATCCTTCAGCACACTACCGGGGATGTTGTCTGGGCCTGCTGCTTTCTGGATGTTGATGGTAGAGAGTGTTCTCATGTCCCATTCCAAAAAATGTGGGAATTTTGGAATAAGCGGGAATTTTCTGGAGAATGGTAAAAAACTTGTATAGTCTGAATGAGTTGAAATGGTTGGTGTTGGAATTTTTCAAATTGGTCGAGAAAGGTTGAAGTAGTAACATGTTGAATAGAGAAATTGTATAACGGGATTCCTGGAATATTGGGAAAACCGGGAATTTTTCCAGTTCAAAAAACAACTTTGTTCTTTGTCCCGATTAAGAGGAATGTTTTGACAGTGGAACGATTTGAGGAACTTTGAAGAATGTCCCATTCCAAAAAATGTGGGAATTTCGGAATAAGCGGGAATTTTTTGGAGAATGGTAAAAAACTTGAATGGTCTGAATGAGATGAAATGGTTGGTGTTGGAATTTTTCAAATTGGTTGAGAAATGTTGAGGTAGTAACATGTTGAATAGAGAAATGGTATAACGGGATTCCTGGAATTTTGGGAAAACCGGGAATTTTTCCAGTTCAAAAAAAATCTTTGTTCTTTGTCCCGATTAAGAGGAATGTTTTGACAGTGGAACGATTTGTGGAACTTTGAAGAATGTCCCATTCCAAAAAATGTGGGAATTTTGGAATAAGCGGGAATTTTTTGGAGAATGGTAAAAAACTTGTATAGTCTGAATGAGATGAAATGGTTGGTGTTGGAATTTTTCAAATCGGTTGAGAAATGTTGAAGTAGTAACATGTTGAATAGAGAAATTGTATAACGGGATTCCTGGAATTTTGGGAAAACCGGGAATTTTTCCAGTTCAAAAAACAACTTTGTTTTTTGTCCCGATTAAGAGGAATGTTTTGACAGTGGAACGACTTGTGGAACTTTGAAGAATGTCCCATTCCAAAAAATGTGGGAATTTCGGAATAAGCGGGAATTTTTGGGGGAATAGTAAAAAACTTGAATTGTCTGAATGAGATGAAATGGTTGGTGTTGGAATTTTTCAAATCGGTCGAGAAATGTTGAGGTAGTAACATGTTGAATAGAGAAATGGTATAACGGGATTCCTGGAATTTTGGGAAAACCGGGAATTTTTCCAGTTCAAAAAACAACTTTTTTTTTTGTCCCGATTAAGAGGAATGTTTTGACAGTGGAACGATTTGAGGAACTTTGAAGAATGTCCCATTCCAAAAAATGTGGGAATTTCGGAATAAGCGGGAATTTTTGGGAGAATAGTAAAAAACTTGAATTGTCTGAATGAGATGAAATGGTTGGTGTTGGAATTTTTCAAATCGGTCGAGAAATGTTGAGGTAGTAACATGTTGAATAGAGAAATGGTATAACGGGATTCCTGGAATTTTCGGAAAACCGGGAATTTTTCCAGTTCAAAAAACAACTTTTTTTTTTGTCCCGATTAAGAGGAATGTTTTGACAGTGGAACGATTTGTGGAACTTTGAAGAATGTCCCATTCCAAAAAATGTGGGAATTTCGGAATAAGCGGGAATTTTTGGGAGAGTAGTAAAAAACTTGAATGGTCTGAATGAGATGAAATGGTTGGTGTTGGAATTTTTCAAATCGGTCGAGAAATGTTGAGGTAGTAACATGTTGAATAGAGAAATTGTATAACGGGATTCCTGGAATTTTGGGAAAACTGGGAATTTTTCCAGTTCAAAAAACAACTTTGTTCTTTGTCCCGATTAAGAGGAATGTTTTGACAGTGGAACGATTTGTGGAACTTTGAAGAATGTCCCATTCCAAAAAATGTGGGGATTTCAGAATAAGCGGGAATTTTTTGGAGAATGGTAAAAAACTTGTATGGTCTGAATGAGATGAAATGGTTGGTGTTGGAATTTTTCAAATAGGTCGAGAAATGTTGAGGTAGTAACATGTTGAATAGAGAAATTGTATAACGGGATTCCTGGAATTTTGGGAAAACCGGGAATTTTTCCAGTTCAAAAAAATCTTTGTTTTTTGTCCCGATTAAGAGGAATGTTTTGACAGTGGAACGATTTGTGGAACTTTGAAGAATGTCCCATTCCAAAAAATGTGGGAATTTCGGAATAAGCGGGAATTTTTTTGGAGAATAGTAAAAAACTTGAATGGTCTGAATGAGTTGAAATGGTTGGTGTTGGAATTTTTCAAATCGGTCGAGAAATGTTGAGGTAGTAACATGTTGAATAGAGAAATGGTATAACGGGATTCTTGGAATTTTGGGAAAACCGGGAATTTTTCCAGTTAAAAAAAAATCTTTGTTCTTTGTCCCGATTAAGAGGAATGTTTTGACAGTGGAACGATTTGTGGAACTTTGAAGAATGTCCCATTCCAAAAAATGTGGGAATTTCAGAATAAGCAGGAATTTTTTGGGAGAATGGGGAAAAAAACTTGAATGAGATGAAATGGTTGGTGTTGGAATTTTTCAAATCGGTCGAGAAATGTTGAGGTAGTAACATGTTGAATAGAGAAATGGTATAACGGGATTCCTGGAATTTTGGGAAAACCGGGAATTTTTCCAGTTCAAAAAACAACTTTGTTTTTTGTCCCGATTAAGAGGAATGTTTTGACAGTGGAATGACTGAAAGGCGTTGAAAAATGTGGAATGAGTAGTTGCCAGAAAAAAGGGTGGAAGTAGGGCTATGGAAAACCAGGAATTCTGGAAAATCCTGGATTTTTCTATAACTTGGAAAAAGGTAGTTTGAATTTCCAGAATGGTGGAATATGTTAATGGTAAAACGGTTTGAATCGTTTGAAAAATGCGGAAATAGTGGAAGTTTGAAAAATGGCCAATTCATTTTGAATGGGAAAATGGGAAACATTTTTTGAATTGTTTAAGTACAGCACATAATTCCTGAACAAGCTGAATATTTTGAAGCTGGAACACTTCGAATCAGATGAAAAATGTGGAAGTTTCCCTAAATTTCTCTAAATTTGGGAAAAAGCGCAATTCTTTTTTTTAAATGGTAAACCAGGAATTCTAGAAAAACCTGGAATTTTTTTGAACTTGGAAAACGGTAGTTTAAATTTCCAGGATGGTGGAATGTGTTGAGGGTGGAACGGTTTGAATCTGTTGAAAAATGCAGGAATAATGGAAGTTTGAAAAGTGTTCAATTCATTTTGAATGGGAAAAATTGAATTTTTTTTTTTTAATTGTTTAAGTACAGCACATAATTCCTGAACAAGGTGAATATTTTGAAGCTGGACCACTTTGAATCAGATAAAAAATGTGGAAGTTTCCCTAAATTTCTCTTAATTTGGGAAAAAGCGTAATTCTTTTTTTTAAATGGTAAACCAGGAATTCTAGAAAAACCTGGAATTTTTTTGAACTAGGAAAACGGTAGTTGAGGGTGGAACCGTTTGAAGCGGTTGAAAAATGCAGGAATAATGGAACTTTGAAAAGTGGTCAATTCATTTTGAATGGGAAAAATTGATTTTTTTTTTTTAATTGTTTAAGTACAGCACATAATTCCTGAACAAGCTGAATATTTTGAAGCTGGACCACTTTGAATCAGATAAAAAAATGTGGAAGTTTCCCTAAATTTGGGAAAGAGCGTAATTCTTTTTTTAAATGGTAAACCAGAAATTCTAGAAAAACTTGGAATTTTTTTGACCTTGGAAAACGGTAGTTGAAATTTCCAGGATGGTGGAATGTGTTGAGGGTGGAACGGTTTGAATCTGTTGAAAAATGCAGGGATAATGGACGTTTGAAAAGTGGTCAATTAATTTTGAATGGGAAAAATGGCCCGGAAAACCTGGAATTCTGGGAAATCTTAGAATTTGTCAACGGAAAGCCCGCGATTCCCGAATTCTGAACAGTTTCAAGTTGGAACGGTTTGAATCGGGTGAAAAATGTTTAAGGTAGAGCGTGCCAAAATCTATATGTCAGATCCTACCAAGCAGAAGGCTTGTAAAACTCCTATGTGTACAATGAGAGGCGACATGAAGGCGTCTGTTTCTTTCTTCTACTGTAATCCACAGGAAGATTTTATCTTGACCCAAGATCTACAAAGCGGAGAGGAAGCTGGGCCTGACTCCACTCCAGGGATTTTTTCTTTAAACTGCTTTACGACCTCTTCTTTGAAGTGTTTTTAATCAAAGGTGACGGCTGTTTACAACCCCCCTCCTTTAGAAACAGCTGTTGCCATGTAATCAGGGAAAGTCCAAGTAAAAGAGGATGCGTACAATCTTTCAACAGAGCGTGGTGAGACAGACGTTTCTACTCAATTGAGCCAAATTGAATTCTGTCTGTTTAATTCCTTGCTTCTTGTCTTGTTTAATCAGTGTTTGAACCTGACACTAGAGAAGAAGATTTTGAAGTTCAATAAATAGATGAATGTTGGAGTAGATAACCCATATGTGTTATCTAATAACGAGCTAACAAATATGTCATTTTTAAATGGTATCAGCTTATGATGGTGACAAAATCAGTACATCAACATGATAGCCCTAACCCAACTCTCTAAATCAGGGGTCGGGAACTTTTTTGGCCGAGGGAGCTATGAAAGCCAAATATTTCAAAATGTATTTCAGTGAGAGCCATATCATACTTTTTAACACTGAATGCAACTAAATGTGTGCATTTTTAGAGTATAATAAGACTTTTATTATTCTTAATAACATTGTTATTCTAAAGCTAACCAATAATAAATAAAATGTCATGTCTGTTGATCATGTTTTTGTTTGGCCATGTGCTGTTTGTCCTTTGGACTCTTTAAGTTCCTGTTTTTTTCCACTCCCTTGTCTGGTTTCCTTGGTTACTCATTTTGTCCACCTGTCTCTGGTGGACAAAATGCCCGCTCACCTGCTTCCCGAGCACTAATCAGAGGCAGTATTTAAGCTTGTCTTTGCCAGTCAGTCGCCCTGGCGTCAATGTGATCTTTTCTTGCTCTGTGCTGACTTGTTTCATGCCTTGCCATAGTGTCGTGCTTCATGCCATGCCAAGTAAGTTTTGTTTGATTTATGTTCTTAGTCTGTTTATGCGTTAGCTTTGTTCCTTAGCCCAAGTTGTGCCTCCACTGTGAGAGATTTTTGTTTGTATCTTTTTTTAGTTTAAATTAAATCATGTTTTTACCTAAATGCCATGTCCCGAGTAGTCCGTCTGCCTTCCTGGGGGAACGACCCTGCAGCAAGCTGCGACCCCCCCATCGTGACATAAAATACTTCTTACCACTAATGCGACTTCTTGAACAGGTGCGGTAGAAAACGGATGGATGGATTTAAATGCATGAGAATGTTTTATATTTTATTTTTAGCACTGTGATTACCAGCGAAATTATTCATAATTATCGTGTTAAGCAATGTCAGCTAAGATTTATCTGAGAGCCAGATGCAGTCATCAAAAGAGCCACATCTGGCTCTAGAGCCATAGGTTCCCTACCCCTGCTCTAAATAGTCCAACTGTTGTTAACAATTTTTGGAAGTAAAAAAATTATAAACGGCACATTCAGATCTTTCCGTTTAGTACCTCATGGTGACCACCGTTTCAGTCCAGTCGGGCTGCTGGCTCTCCCATTCGTCGACGGTGACCCAGTTTGAGCTCTGCAGCGCGATCCTCGCCATAGCAATCCTGTGCTTCGCCGGCGCCAGGCCTTGCTTCCCGTAGCTGTCACTCACCGGAGACACGATGCCACCCACCACCTGGTACTGGCCTGGAGGGAGAGAATTGTCATTCAGTTTTTCTAGGTCAGGAGAGTTGACGCCGACGCGGAATGTATTTAGAGTACACATCTTGTTATTTCAAAGTTGGTAAGCAATCACCACACATACTTGAATCTTGCAGTCTTTAAAGACTTGAGGAGTAAATACATGCCGCTTTAAGAAGAACAAAAAAATAGAATTGTATTTGTTTTGAATTCCGATACATTTTGAACTTCAACAAATATATACAGTAATTAAAACAAGAGCTGACAAGTGATTATTCTTAGTAATCAGATGAATCACATTTTTGAACTGTGATTCATCAATCAATCAATCAATCAATGTTTATTTATATAGCCCCAAATCGCAAATGTCTCAAAGGACTGCACAAATCATTACGACTACAACATCCTCGGAAGAACCCACAAAAGGGCAAGGAAAACTCACACCCAGTGGGCTGGGAGAATTCACATCCAGTGGGACGCCAGTGACAATGCTGACTATGAGAAACCTTGGAGAGGACCTCAGATGTGGGCAACCCCCCACCCCCTCTAGGGGACCGAAAGCAATGGATGTCGAGCGGGTCTAACATGATACTGTGAAAGTTCAATCCATAGTGGCTCCAACACAGCCGCGAGAGTTCAGTTCAAGCGGATCCAAGACAGCAGCGAGAGTCCCGTCCACAGGAAACCATCTCAAGCGGATCAGCAGCGTAGAGATGTCCCCAAGTCCTCGAATTTTAACTTTTTCAGGTCAAGGCAAGTGCTGCCTTATAGAAGGGCTCATATTTTAGGGCAGCAAGGCAAGTTAGACGGGCACAAAGGCAAAAATTATTTTCTTTAGAGGCCGAGGCTCCAAAACAGGGGTAGGGAACCTGTGGTCTATTTTGATGACTGCATCTGGCTCTCAGATAAATCTTAGCTGACATTGCTTAACGCGATAATTATGAATAATTTCGCTGGTAATCACAGTGCTAAAAATAACGTGCAAAATACAAAACATTTTCATGCATTTAAATCCATCCATCCGTTTCCTACCGCACCTGTTCAAGAAGTTGCATTAATAGTAAGAAGTATTTTATGTCACAATGGGGTGGGGTGGGGGGGGGGGGGGGGTGGGGGGGGGGGGGGGGGGGTTGCAGCTTGCTCCGGGGTCGTTCTCCCAGGAAGGCAGACGGAGTACTCGGGACATGGCATTTAAGTAAAAACATGATTTAATTTTAACTAAAAAAAATATACAAACAAAAATTGCTCACAGTGGAGGCACAACTTGGGCTAAGGAACAAAGCTAACGCATAAACAGACTAAGGACATAAATCAAACAAAACTTACTTGGCATGGCATGAAGCACGAAACTATGGCAAGGCATGAAACAAGTCAGCACAGGGCGACTGACTGGCAAAGGCGAGCTTAAATACTGCCTCTGATTAGTGCTCGGGAAGCAGGTGAGCGGGCATTTTGTCCACCAGAGACAGGTGGACAAAATGAGTAACCAAGGAAACCAGACAAGGGAGTGGAAAAAAACAGGGACTTAAAGAGTCCAAAGGACAAACAGCACATTGCCAAACAAAAACATGATCAACAGACATGACATCTGATTTATTATTGGTTAGCTTCAGAATAACAATGTTATTAAAAAGAATAAGAGACTTATTATACTCTAAAAAATGTTGGTCGTACTCATAAATGCACACATTTAGTTGTATTCAGTGTTAAAAAATATGATATGGCTCTCACGGAAATACATTTTGAAATATTTGGCTTTCATGGCTCTCTCAGCCAAAAAGGTTCCCGACCCCTGCTCCAAAGCATGCATGCCAATATATAATAAACTGTTTTTATGATTCATTATTAATATCAACTTGTCAGCTTTTTGTCATCATATCCTTTACCTCTATCTTTACATTTTAAAGTTAAAAGTACCGATGATAGTCACACACACACTAGGTGTGGTGAAATTTGTCCTCTGCATTTGACCCATCACCCTTGATCACCCCCTGGGAGGTGAGGGGAGCAGTGAGCAGCAGCGGTGGCCGCGCCCGGGAATCATTTATGATGATTTAACCCCCAATTCCAACCCTTGATGCTGAGTCCCATTTTTTTATAGTCTTTGGCCGGGGTTTGAACTCACAACCTACCGATCTCAGGGCGGACACTAACAACTAGGCCACTGAGTTTTGATAGAGGAAGGTATCATTTATCTTATTTATTTATTTTTTAAGTTATGTACATTAGCAAGGAGGTAATGAGTCCCATTTTTATAGTCTTTCGTATGACTCAGCCGGGGTTTGAACTCCCAACCTACCGATCTCAGGGCGGACACTCCAACCACTAGTCAAGGGTTGGAATTGGGGGTTAAATCACCAAAAATGATTCCCGGGCGCGGCCACCGCTGCTGCTCACTGCTCCCCTCACCTCCCAGGGGGTGATCAAGGTTGATGGGTCCAATGCATAAAATAATTTCGCCACACCTTGTGTGTGTGTGACAATCATTGGTACTTTTAACTTTAAAATGTAAAGATAGCGGTAAAGGATATAATGACAAAAAGCTGACAAGTTGATATTAATAATGAATCATAAAAACAGTTTATTATATATTTGCATGCATGCTTTGGAGCCTCGGCCTCGAAAGAAAATTGTGTTTTCTAAAACTGAACTGGCTGCAAAGTAAACAAAAACAGAATCCTGAACGACAGCAAAGACTTACTGTGGTGCAAAGAAGGCCTCCACAATGTACGTCCGAACATGACATGACAATCAACAATTTCCCCACAAAGAATGATAAAAAAACTACTCAAATATTCTTGATTGCTAAAGTAAAGTAGATGTGGGAAATATCGCTAAAAGGAAGACATGAAACTGCTACAGGAAAATACAAAAAAAAAGAGAAAAAGACCCCAAAATAGGAGCGCAAGACAATAACTAAAACACCACAGAGAGGAAAACGGCAAAAAACTCAAAATTAGTCAGATGTGACAGGTCATGACAGTACACCTACTTTGAGACAAGAGCTACAGTGATGCATGCTTGGTTATGCTTTAAAATCATACCCAACAATTGCGACAACGACTTTTTACTGTCAACTGAGTTTCGTTTTTTAATGATTTCTGCTGGTTGGGTGCCTCAGGGTTTTTTCAACGCAAAAAATGTGCCTTAGCTCAAAAAAGGTCCCATTAGCCTATTGCTTATATAACTGAATCCGTGCAGATTTGGGCATATTTTAACAGGTTCACAGGCAAATATATAAGCGATTACGCTAAATATGCTTTTTAGTTTTTGTTATGAAAATGGACATGGAAAATACGGTGGATTGGACCAACAATCACAATATTTATTACAAGGACTTAACATGTTGTTAGTTTATTTGCACAAGCAAGTCTTCTTGTTACATTTAAGCATAGCAACCACAGAAGAACATTAGCAAATGCGATCTCTTGTCCTTTTCCTACATTTATTTTTTGCTATCAAACACTACTATTATAGTTGAGAATAAACTGGATTGCATCACAAAAAGTTTGTCAAACAAATCAAATGTCCAAACATTTTACAAAGTGATCTCTGCAGACACGAGCATGTTCCGAATTGTATTCCACAAGATGATGAAGTAGGGCTGGGAGATATTGCCTTTTTTTTGATATCGCAATATTTTTAGGCCATGCTGCGATATACGATATATATTACGATATTTTGCCTTGGATGAACCCTTGATGTATATAATCACAGCAGTATGATTATTATACTGTATGTGTATACATTAAAACCTTCTTCATACTGCATTCATATATGCTACTTTTAAACTTTCATGCAGAGAGGGAAATCCCAACTAAGTCAATGGACCAAAAGTATATTTATTAAAGTTATTAAGCAGTGGCACAAACATTCATGTCATTTCCAAAACATAAGGTGCAAGATTGTCAGAGACATTTTAAGTGTCAAATAAAAATGAGCTGCATAATAGGAAATCAAATAGTATTCGTCCCTCACTATGTGGTATGTCACTACGGTTATTAAATTCTCTTCATTCTCTAGCGAGTGACTTTTCAAATGATGCTACATATTAGCAGTAATGCTACTTTTTATAGCAACGCTATTGCCCCACACTTGACAAATTACGGTTGTCTGTTCGACATATTCCCACTTGAAACCAAACTACCGCCAGACGATGGAAACCCTGCTGTTTTTATTGGGAATTAAGTCTTCCTTCATTTGTTACCAGATCCGCATCTTCTTTCTCATACCGCTACGTTAGCAGCTAACGTTAGCCACGCCGCTACCTCTCTGCTGGGCGAAAGGTAGCTGTTTTTATTGGGAATTAATTCTTCCTTCATTTGTTACCAGATCCGCATCTTCTTTCTCATACCGCTACGTTAGCCACGCCGCTACCTCTCTGCTGGGCGAGAGGTAGCGGTTTTTATTGGGAATTAATTCTTCCTTCATTTGTTACCAGATCCGCATCTTCTTTCTCGCATGGCTACGTTTGCAGCTAACGTTAGCCACGCCGCTACCTCTCTGCTGGGCGAGGGCGTGTATGTGACGTATGACGTGACAGTTGTAACGTATCTAAGAATGTGCGCCTGCTTGTCCGTGAGGAGAGACAGGAAAGAGTGAGAAGAGCCTGAAGTGTACGATAGCAGCTAAAAGCTACTGCGTGAGAACTAGAGATGCGCGGTTTGCGGTCTCATCCGCGGAGTCCGCGGATAAACCGCGGGTCGGGCGGTTGACATGACGAAAAAATAGATTTTAAATTAGATTCGGGCGGGTGGCGGTTGAACCATCCGGAAATATTTGATATACATGGTCCAGGGATCGGTATCCTTTGCCATTCAAAGAGCCATTTAAGACCCATGTCATAAAGCGAAGAAGACAATAGGAGACGCTATTATTCTCTTGAATGTCTGCCGACAGTAACCCAGATAATAATTATTAGGGCGTGTTATGAAGCCCTTGGCTTTGTCGCCTTCGATCTGGTGGTCAATCCAGCATCATGTTGTGTGTGGCTTCCAAGGTGATATAAACAATTTTAACACTCTTAGTAATATGCGCCACGCTGTGAAGCCACACCAATTAAGTACGACGGTAAGGTGGGAGGGGTCGGGGGCGCAAAATATATTCAGGAAGTGTCACAGATACAAAGGATTATGGGTATTTGTTGTGTTGCGTTTATGTTGTGTCACTGTGAGGATGTTCTCCCGAAATGTGTTTGTCAATCTTGTATCGTGTGGCTTCACAGCGTGGCACATATTAGTAAGTGTTAAAAGTTGTTCAAATCACAACCATCAGTGTACTCTGTATCACCCAGTATGCCTTTCAATCTTGTATGTGTGATTGAGGAAGCTGCACACAACATGTTGCCGGACTAACAATCGACTCGTACATGTTGTTGAAGGTGTCTAAGGCAATGGCTTCACAGCACGCCCATATTCTTTTCATCAGGATGAACGCTATTGGAGAGTCGCGGGAACGTTAGAGGCTCCAATTATCTTCATTACTCTGTGAAACAGGTTTAAATAGCTCTGTGAGTGGTAAAGGCGGTCGACCTCTGATATATTTCAGCGGGCGGTTGGCGGGCAGGTACGGTCCTGATAAAATGTTGGTTCGGGTGAACAGCGGATGGCTGACGACTTTGGTGATGCGGATATAATTGCCTATCCGCGCATCTCTAGCGAGAACATATACTCGAATATTACAATATAGTCATTTTCTATATCGCACAGAGACAAACCCGCGATATATCGTATATATCGCCCAGCCCTATGATGAAGTGATATTTTTTAATACGTTTAGTTCTGCTCTCAAACACTACTAATATAGTAGAGAATAAACTGGTTTGCATCTGTGGAGAATGCATATACTTTTAAGGGTTCTTCCTTTATTCATAGTCATGTTTAAAGCAGCTAATATTTTTCCAATACTCTTTTTGCTTGTATCTTATGTCCACAAGTAAACTCTGTGCTTTACCTTAAAGGGGTTGCAATGTGGGAGTATAGCATACTCCCTTTTTGCCTTATCAGTATTAGAACAATGAGGCTGTATTCCTTTCTGGGCAAGGTGGGGGCTGTTTTCGTATTCAATAGGTTGTCTCTTTCCGTTTGGCTTTCAGACCGCTTCTAGATGCCGCTATTAACGGACTGTAGGACTGGTCTCCTAAAGCTTTAGTAAAACTTAATAATAATCCTATTCTGTCTTGATGGTCCTTCTTACTCTGCATATATGTCATCTGAAAGAATTTGGGATTGACCAGTGACTTATATTCCCTCAAACCAATCAAATGTTCAGACAAACATTTTACAAAGTGATCTCTGCAGACACAAGCATGGTCCGATTGTATTCCACAAGATAATGAAGTGATATTTTTAAGAGACATTTTTTTCCGTTGCACTTTTATTTATTCCTGACTTTATTACCTGTTATGAACCACATCTTTCAGGACTCTTGAGAGATATTTCCTATCTCTCTATACCAGGGGTCGGGAACCTTTTTGGCTGAGAGAGCCATGAAAGCCAAATGTTTCAAAATGTATTTCCGTAAGAGCCATATAACCTTTTTCAACCCTGAATACAACAAAATTCGTGCATTTTTAAGTATGACCAACATTTGTAGAGTATAATAAGTCTCGTATTCTTTTTAACAACATTGTTATTCTAAAAGTTAACCAATAATAAATATAATACTTCTTACCATTAATGCGACATCTTGAACAGGTGCGGTAGAAAACGGATGGTTGGATTAAAATGCATGAGCATGTTTTATAATTTGAACGTTATTTTTGAAACTGTGATTACCAGCGGAATTATTCATTACTTATCGTGTTAAGCAATGTCAGCTAAGATTTATCTGAGAGCCATATGCAGTCATGTGGCTCTAGAGCAGGGGTGCCCACATTTTTTCTGCAGGCGAGCTACTTTTCAATTGACCAACTCGAGGGGATCTACCTCATTTATATATATCATTTATATTTATTTATTTATGAAAGAGACATTTTTGTAAACAAGTTCAACGTGTTTAATGATAATACAAGCATGTGTAACACATATTGATGTCTTTCTTTCACAAAGACAAGAATATAAGTTGGTGTATTACCTGATTCTGATGACTTGCATTGATTGGAATCAGACAGTAATGATGATAACGCCCACATTTTCAAATGGAGGAGAAAAAAAGTTGTCCTTTCTGTACAATACCACATGAAAGTGGTTGGTTTTTGGCATCTAATTCATCCAGCTTCCATACACTTTACAAGAAAAACATTGGCGGCAAATTCCGTAGCTTGCTTGATTGACATTCACGGCACCCGAGGGTCTTGTGAGATGACGCTGGCTGCTGCCAGTTCATTATTATGAAAAAATGACCGAGAGGAAGGCGAGAAACACTTTTTATTTCAACAGACTTCCGCGCCGTCCCTTCCGTCAAAACTCTAAAGGCCGACTGCACATTTCCTATCTTCACAATAAAAGCCCTGCTTCATGCTGCCTGCGCTAACAAAATAAGAGTCTCGGAAAGCTGGCGTGCACAAGTGATGTGCACGCCAGCTTTCTGAGGGATCGCTTGTGCACGCCAGTTTTCCGAGACTCTGTATTTAGTTAGCGCAGGCAGCATGAAGCAGGGCTTCTATTGTGAAAATAGGAAATGTGCAGTCGGCCTTTAGAGTTTTGACGGAAGGTACGGCGCGAGAGTCTGTTAAAATAAAAAGTGTTTTTCGCCTTCCTCTCGGTCATATTTTCATAATAATGATCTTGCAGCAGCCAGCGTCATCTCACAAGACCCTCCGGTACCGTGAATGTCATTTAAGTGACGTCTTGGTGAAGATTGATGATCACTAATTTTTAGGTCTATTTTTTTTAAAAGCCTGGCTCGAGATCGACTGACACACCCCCCGCGGTCGACTGGTAGCTCGCGATCGACGTAATGGGCACCCCTGCTCTAGAGCCATAGGTTCCCTACCCATGGTTTAAGCATTCGACACCTTTTTACCTGCACCCTGCCTACCGCTGTTTCCCACATCTACAAAGCAATTAGCTACCGACTGCCACCTACTGATATGGAAGAGTATTACACGGTTACTCGGCTTAGCTCGGTTAGGAGAGTGGCCGTGCTGGCAACCTGAGGGTTCCAGGTTCGATTCCTGCTTCCGCCATCCTAGTCACTGCCGTTGTGTCCTTGGGCAAGACACTTTACCCACCTGCCCCCGGTGCCACCCACACTGGTTTAAATGTAACTTAGATATTGGGTGTCACTTTGCGAAGCGCTTTGAGTCACTAGAGAAAAGCACTATATAAATATAATTATCTGGGAGCCATATGTAGTCATCAAAAGAGCCGTAGGTTCCCTACCCCTGCTCTATATGAACTTCTGGAACACCCAAGAACAGTTTTTGCTCAAACTCTACTCTCACTTGTTTTAATGCTACGCTTAAGCTGCTTGACCATCGACGTCAATTTAGACGCCAAGAAGAAAAACGGATATGATGTCATATCGGCGACACAAACAGGTTGCACGATTGACAACAAACCTCCCGATGACCTCTGACCTGTGCTGTGCAGATGGTCTCTGGCCAGCTCAAACAGCCTCATATGCTGGTTGGTGATGGGATTGAAGGAGCCGCAGGCTAACAAGAAGAGCGGCACAC
The DNA here is from genome assembly GCF_033978795.1 of Nerophis ophidion. Taxonomy (NCBI): domain Eukaryota; kingdom Metazoa; phylum Chordata; class Actinopteri; order Syngnathiformes; family Syngnathidae; genus Nerophis; species Nerophis ophidion. The sequence goes on from NC_084624.1 coordinate 8,182,816, forward strand.
GCTGGATGGGCATTTTGGCGAAAGCCGCTCTCAGGATGGTAAAAGAACCTTGACAGGAGAAGAAATCACAAAAATTTTGAAAACTGAACACAATAGATGCAAGTGATAGAATAAGGTAGCTTCCTATTGGTGGATTTGCCTTCCAGTTGCCCTGATTGTGGACATTTGTACGAACCCCAAAACCAGTGAAGTTGGCACGTTGTGTAAAAGGTAAAATAAAAACAAAATACAATGATTTGCAAATCCTTTTCAAATTATATTCAATTGAATAGACTGCAAAGACAAGATACTTAACGTTGGAACTGGAAAACGTTATTTTGTGCAAATATTAGCTCATTTGGAATTTGATGCCTGCAATATTTTTCCAAAAAGCTGGCACAAGTGGCAAAAAAGACTGAGAAAGTCGAGGAATGCTCGTCAAACACTTATTTGGAACGTTCCACCGGTGAACAGGCTAATTGGGAACAGGTGGGCGCCATGATTGGGTATAAAAGCAGCTTCCATGTCCTCCTCAGTCATTCACAAACAAGGATGGTGCAAAGGTCACCACTTTGTCAACAAATGTGCGAGCAAATTGTCCAACCGTTTAAGAACATTTCTCAACGAACTATTGCAAGGAATTTAGGGATTTCACCATCTCCAATCCGTAATATCATCAAAAGGTTCAGAGAAACTGAAGAAATCACTGTACGTAAGCGATGATATTACGGCCATTCGATCCCTCATACAATACTGCATCAAAAAGCGACATCAGTGTGTAAAGGATATCACCACATGGGCTCATCAAAACTTCATAAAACCACTGTCAGTAACTACAGTTGGTCGCTACATCTGTAAGTTCAAGTTAAAACTCTACTATGCAAAGCTAACAGCCTACTTTGTCTTGTTATATTCTTATTTTACTGTTATATTGTTATTCCCATTGTTTTTATTCTTTTTGTAATATTTCTCTATTTTGTTTCCTTTTAAACCCCCATTATTTACTTTTTTCTTTAAATTGATCTCAACTCTGTACACTGCTGCTGGAATTTTAATTTTCCTGAAGGAACTCTCCTGAAGGAATCAATAAAGTACTATCTATCTATCTATCTATCTATCTAAAGCCATGGGATGGTGTGGCGCATTGGAAGAGTGCCCGTGTGCAACCGGAGGGTCCCTGGTTCAATCTCCACCAAGTACAACCACGTCGCGTCCGTTGTGTCCTGAGCAAGACACTTCATCCTTGCTCCTGATGGGTGCTGGTTAGCGACTTGCATGACAGCTCCCTCCATTAGTGTGTGAATGGGTAAATGTGGAAGTAGTGTCAAAGCGCTTTGAGTACCTTGAAGGTAGAAAAGCGCTATACAAGTACAACCCATTTATTTATCGACAACACCCAGAAACGCTGCCGGCTTCGCTGGGCCTTAGCTCATCTAAGATGGACTGACGCAAAGCGTAAAAGTGTTCTGTGGTCTGACGAGTCCACGTTTCAAATTGTTTTTGGTAACTGTGGACGCCGTGTCCCCCGGACCAAAGAGGAAAAGAACCATCCGGATTGTTCTAGACGCAAAGTTGAAAAGCCAGCATCTGTGATGGTATGGGGGTGCATTAATGCCCAAGACATGGGTAACTTACACATCTGTGGTGAAGGCACCATTAATGCTGAAAGGTACATACAGGTTTTGGGGCAACATATGTTGCCATCCAAGCAACGTTGTCATGGACGCCCCTGCTTATTTTAGCAAGACAATGCCAAGACATGTGTTACAACAGCGTGGCTTCATAGTAAAAGAGTGCTAGACTATCCTGCATGTAGTCCAGACCTGTCTCCCATTGAAAATGTGAAGACTAAAATACGACGATGGAGACCCCCAACTGTTGAACAACTTAAGCTGTAAATCAAGCAAAAATGGGAAATAATTACACCTAAAGAGCTTCAAAAATGTGTCTCCTCAGTTCCCAAACCTTTACTGAGTGTTGTTAAAAGGAAAGGCCATGTAACACAGTGGTAATAATGCCCCTGTGACAACTTTTTTGCAGTTTGTTGCAGCCATTCAATTCTAAGTTAATACAATAAGTTAACTCCAAAAAAAAAATGTAGTTTCTCAGTGTGAACATGAAATACCGTATTTCCTTGAATTGCCGCAAGGCATATAGTATGAGCCTGCCTTGAATTACCGCCTGGTCAAACTCGTGACGTCACGAGTGACACTTCCCCTGTCATCATTTTCAAAATGGAGGAGGCTGATTTCAATAACGGTAATTCGAAATCGCATAAAGGGAAAAAGATTAAGAGCTATTCAGTAGGATTGAAGGTCCAAGCTTACATCACACTCAAATTTTACTGCATGCCTTTGGTAAGTGGCGGAGTGAGAAGAGGTTTTAAAGGCCTACTGAAAGCCACTACTAGCGACCACGCAGTCTGATAGTTTATATATCAATGATGAAATATTAACATTGCAACACATGCCAATACGGCCTTTTTAGTTTACTAAATTACAATTTTTAATTTCCCGCGGAGTTTCTTGTTGAAAACATCGCGGAATGATGACGTCCCGGGTTGCTGCGGACATATTAGCGCAGCACCATTTGCGGCTAAAAGTCGTCTCTTTTCATGGCGCAATTAAACAGTATTCTGGACATATTAGTTGCTGAATCTATTGCAATTTGCTCAATTAATAATGGAGAAGTCAAAGTAGAAAGATGGAGTTGGGAAGCTTTAGCCTTTAGCCACACAAACACAAGGTGATTCCTTGTTTAAAATTCCCGGAGGTGAAGCTTTACTATGGATCAGAGCGGTCAAGCCAACATGGATCCCGACCACTTGTCAACCGGCAGGTTTCGATGAGAAAATTGTGGTAAAAAGTCGCCTCTTACCGGAGATTAGCTGAGCTTGCGCCGTCCATGCAGCTGCTGTCGACTTCCCTCAAAGACTGGCGTCAAGTCAAGGCCACACCCCTCCGACTATCAGGTACTATTTCATCTCACTAAAACACTAGCAACACAATAGAAAGATAATGGATTTCCCTGAATTATCCTAGTAAATGTGTCTAAAAACATCTGAATCCGTCCCAATGCCATCGCCTTTTTTTTTCTTCCAGTCCTTCGCTATCAATATCATCATCCACAAATCTTTCATCCTCGCTCAAATTAATGGGGAAATTGTCGTTTTCTCGGTCCGAATAGCTCTTGCCGCTGGAGGCTCTCATTATAAACAATGTGAGGACGTGAGGAGCCCTCACACTTGTGACGTCATCGTCTGCTACTTCCGGTACAGGCAAGGCTTTTTTATTAGCGACCAAAAATTGCGAACTTTATCGGCGATGTTCTCTACTAAATCCTTTCAGCAAAAATATGGCAATATCGCGAAATGATCAAGTATGACACATAGAATGGACCTGCTATCCCCGTTTAAATAAGAAAATCTCATTTCAGTAGGCCTTTGAAATAATTAGCGCATGCTTACTTTTACCGCATGCCTTTGGTAAGCGCAGGACTGAGAAGAGGTTTTAAATTAATTAGGCAATTCAAGGAAATACGGTATCTTGTCTTTGCAGTCTATTCCATTGAATATAAGTTGAAAAGGATTTTCAAATCATTGTATTCTCGTTTTATTTACCATTTGCGCAGCGTGCCAACTTCACTGGTGTCGTTTATTCGTATAAAATTATTGGGAAATGTCAAAGAGGAACAAGAATACTTTTGTGTCTATGACGTCATGCTGAACACGTGATCATGCCCTTGGCTGCCCTAAGCTGCTATAAATACTGTTATACACATCCATCCATTTTATACCGTTTGTCCCTCCCGAGTTCACGGGACGTGGCTGGAGCTTATCCCATATAAATAGCTGAACACACTTGAATTACAAATAATAATTGAGAACCCGTCGTCTTATGATATCTAACTCAAAATGTAAAGTGGAAGTTAGGTAAATAACAGACTATTTCATCGCCACAGAGGTTGAACAGTCAGCTTGTTTTGGTGTGTTTTGATAGAACAGAATAGGCCAAACCTACCCCGAATGCAGTGTTTACTTCTCAAAATGGCTTTAGTGGCGAGCATCTTATTGATTTTGAGGACGTCTACTTGAAGAGAGCGACCACAACAACCGCGGACCAGCAGCCGTCCATCTTGGCTTTTCTCGGATGTGACGTCATCACCCCGCTAAATAACGATTATTTCACTTGAAGCGTTAGATTTTTCCACTGAAAAACAGCACGTGTTTACTTAGAAGTTTGATAAACATCACAAAATAAAATATTTTTTTTTATTAAGACTTTCACAAGCTGCTGATACTCATTTGAAGGTATGTGTCACTCACTTTTAGCTCCGTCGGAAGGATAAGGACCTAGTTGTTTGTTCCATGCTTAAAACGAAGTTCTTTTTTTCTTTTTTCTTTTATTCATATTTTTTTTTTATTGTTCCAACAAGTAAAATGTATGAATTTCTTTTTTATTTCTATTTTTATAAACCTTTATTTATAATATGGAACATTTACATACACGCAAATAAATTATAATAATAAAAACAAGTACAGAAACAGTACAAAAACATTACAAAACAGCGCCAGGGGGTTGTATACGCAATAAAGTTACAAAAATTTAATTATATATATATATATATATATAAAATTAAATTTTAGTTACTTTATATATATAATATTATATACATAATATATATATAATATTATACATATATAAATATATATATATATATATATATTTTATATATACATATATATATAATATATATATAATATTATATATATGTATATATATAAATATATGTATACATATATATATATATATATATATAATTTAATTTTAGTTACTTTATATATATAATATTATATATATATAATATTATATATATATATTAAAAACATATATATATATATTTTATATATACATATATTATATATATATAATATTGTATATATATAAATATAATATTATATATGTATATATATATATATATACAATTAAATTTTAGTTACTCTATATATATAATATTATACATATATAAATATATATATATTTTATATATACATTTATATATAATATATATATATAATATTATATATATGTATATATATATAAAATATATATAATATTATATATATGTATATATATAAATATATATATACATATGTATATATAAAATAAAATTTTAGTTACTTTATATATATAATATTATATATATATATAATATATATAATATTATATATATATATATATAAATATTTATATATTTTATATATGCATATATATTATATATATATATAATATTGTATATATATATATATATATATATATATATATATATATATATATATATATATATATATATATATATATATATATATATATATATATATACCTCCCTGCCTGGCACTGAGCATCAAGGGTTTGGGTCAAATGCAGAGAATAATTTCGCCACACCCGGCGTGTGTTTGACAATCATTGGTACTTTAACTTTTATACATATATATACATATATATATATATATATACATATATATATATATATATATATATACATATATATATATATATATATATATATATATATATATATATATATATATATGTATACTGTGATGAAGTGGCGACTTGTCCAGGGTGTACGCCGCCTTCCGCCCGATTGTAGCTGAGATTGGCACCAGCGCCCCCCGCGTCCCCAAAAGGGAATAAGCGGTAGGAAATGGATGGATGGATGGATGGATGGATGGATGGATATATATATATATATATATATATATATATATATGTATATATATATCTTGATTGGATTATCCAGAGAATAGTGCTCAATACCGTGGTAGAGCGCAATATGTATGTGTGGGAAAAATCACAAGACTACTTCATCTCTACAGAACTGTTTCATGAGGGGTTCCCTCAATCATCAGGAGATTTTAATGGAAGCATTCACATACAATGGTTTATATAGGGCACAGAGTGGGTGGGTACAAGCAGGCGTAGGGTGTGGTGATTGGCTCATGTGTTACCTAGGAGGTGTTTCCGTCTGTGGCGGCATGTTGAAATGATTTCACTGCGCTTGTTGAGGGATGATAGATCTGGATGATATATAATAAACAGTTTCCCTTTTAAGCATAGGTTGCATCTTTTATTACCATTGTTGTAAGGTATGCTGCATGCAAGAATTTGCCATGTTATTGAATATTCAACATTATTGTCTTTGAGGTTCCAAATGTGTTTATATATATATATATATATATATATATAGAGTGGAATTTCTTATATTTATACCATATTTTGTGTCTGTTTTAGTCCAAAAAGAAAGTCTATCTAAAAGCCTCTGAATCACTGGAAAAGCAGATGTAGGTGAAATCATTCCACAAAAATGTTTTGATTGTTTGTTATGACTAAGGGATCCAAGGTTGTTGAGGAGGAAGCAGTTGCAAAACAACGGGACCTTGACACATGAGGGAAACATATAAAAAGCCACTAGACCAATATTTGATATGATTTTGCTTGATTCTGGATCCTCCGGAGGATGCTGTCTGTCTGCATGGGCAATTCAATCCAACTCTGTACTTTTTGATATTGGGTAAATAAAACTTTTGTACTAAAACCACTTTGTTTGCTGTTTAAGCTTTGGACAATCCACCACTATATATATATATGTATATATGTATATATATTTTTTTGGGTTGTTGGAGGAAGAAAGCGTTTTAAAGTATAGTTCTAATTATTTTTTTAAAGGCACAAAAAACAGGTTGGGTATATACATTTATGAATATACATCTCAGCCAATAGTATAATGAAGTTGCAAAGGAAACATTCCTTTTCAAAGGTTTTTTTTTTTCCATACAGCGTAAATCCAAAGAGCACATCTTTAAAACAAAGCACAAATGTGTCATGAATATTGTCCAGGATGTAAAACGAAGTAAAAGTGCGGCCTCTAGTGGACAAACAGTCATAATAAATCGCTCTCCATGGTGCTGAATCTCATTTCAGTATGTCAATTGGGTCTTAACAATAGCCGATTGTTGACAGATTATTATTCCAACCTGATCATTTTAAAATAACAAATGCTAAATTTGGTAGTGATATTTTATTGTAAAACGTGTTGCTTCTGCTCAGTTCTAATACTGCAATAAAAACACTTGACCAAAAAAAGTACTTAGTAATCAGTGATAAGTTAAAAGAGTTGAAGATGCTACTCATAATGAAAATACAAAAGGGCAAAACTCATGTATGCATGAGTGAAATTAGTACTTTAAAAGCATGTCAATCAAAATAAAAAAATACCCGATACGATCGCAGTGAAATCTTCAGCGAAATCTCCTCTCTTCCGTGTTGAAGTGATTGCTGTTCAGAGGTGAGAAAGGCAAAGGAACACTTTGCTCATGGCATCATTTAGTACTCTTCTTTAAATTTGCAGCCTCTTTCCATGGAAAGGACACGAGTGGACGAAATGTGTTTAAGGCGGTAGGTGCAAAAGTAAATACAATTTGTGTTTGTCTACATGTGAGTGTTTGTGTTCTTGTTATCCTCTTAACTCACTTGAGGGTTGCCTCTTCTCTCTCTCTCCCTCTCTCTCTCCCTCTCTCTCTCTCTCTTGCTCTCTAATCCCCAAAACACACACCCACACCCAGGAGCAGAGGAAGAAGAAAGAATAAATGAACGACACACGGCCGCAGGGCCAAAGCTGAAAGACTCAATTTTGTGGATCTGGAATCTGTGGTTCCTGTTTAGGAGGATGAGTCAGAAAAAACATCACAGAATAGCAACTATTCCTCTTCATTTTCATTCCCCAAATTATATATATTGTTGAATATGTATATCATTATACGAACCCCGTTTCCATATGAGTTGGGAAATTGTGTTAGATGTAAATATAAACGGAATACAAAACCCATATTCAGTTGAATGCACTACAAAGAAAACATATTTGATGTTCAAACTCATAAACTTTCTTTTTTTTTTGCAAATAATAATTAACTTAGAATTCCATGGCTGCAACACGTGCCAAAGTAGTTGGGAAAGGGCATGTTCACCACTGTGTTACATCACCTTTTCTTTGAACAACACTCAATAAACGTTTGGGAACCGAGGATACTAATTGTTGAAGCTGTGAAAGTGGAATTCTTTCACATTCTTGTTTTATCGATCAATCTTGCCGATTGTATTGTATTGTACCATATGTCCCGGCAAGAAATCTGCGTTCAAAGGACTCCGGCTTATTAGTGATTCCCAAAGCCCAAAAAAAGTCTGCGGGCTGTAGAGCTTTTTCATTTTGGGCTCCAGTACTCTGGAATGCCCTCCCGGTAACAGTTCGAGATGCCACCTCAGTAGAAGCATTTAAGTCTCACCTTAAAACTTATTTGTATACTCTAGCCTTTAAATAGACTCCCTTTTTAGACCAGTTGATCTGCCGTTTCTTTTCTTTTTCTTCTATGTCCCACTCTCCTTTGTGGAGGGAGTCCGGTCCGATCCGGTGGCCATGTACTGCTCGCCTGTGTATCGGCTGGGGACATCTCAGCGCTGTTGATCCGCCTCCGCTTGGGATGGTTTCCTGCTGGCTCCGCTGTGAACGGGACTCTCGCTGCTGTGTTGGATCCGCTTTGGACTGGACTCTCGCGACTGTGTTGGATCCATTATGGATTGAACTTTCACAGTATCATGTTAGACCCGCTCGACATCCATTGCTTTCCTCATTGCTTTCCTCCTCTCCAAGGTTCCTCCTCTCCAAGGTTCTCATAGTCATCATTGTCACCGACGTCCCACTGGGTCATTATTGTCACCAATGTCCCACTGGGTGTGAGTTTTCCTTGCCCTTATGTGGGCCTACCGAGGATGTCATAGTGGTTTGTGCAGCCCTTTGAGACACTAGTGATTTAGGGCTGTATAAGTAAACATTGATTGATTGATTGATGAATGTTTAATTATATAGCCCTAAATCACTAGTGTCTCAAAGGGCTGCACAAACCACAACACAAACCACTACGACATCCTTGGTAGGCCCACATAAGGGCAAGGAAAACTCACACTTATGTAGAGATTCAGTCATTCAATAGTCCGGGGTCTCCGCTGTTGTATTTTACGCTTCATAGTGCGCCACACATTTTCCATGGGAGACAGGTCTGGACTGCAGGCGGGCCAGGAAAGTACCCAAACTCTTTTCTACGAAGCCACGCTGTTGTAACACGTGGCTTGGCATTGTTTTGCTGAAATAAGCAGGGGCGTCCATGATAATGTTACCTGGATGACAACATATGTTGCTCCAAAACCTGTATGGACCATTCAGCATTAATGGTGCCTTCACAGATGTGTAAGTTACCCATGCCTTGGGCACTAATACACCCCCATACCATCACAGATGCTGGCTTTTGAACTTTGCGCCTATAACAATTCGGATGGTTACTTTCCTCTTTGTTCCGTAGGACACCACGTCCACAGTTTCCAAATATAATTGGAAATGTGGACTCGTCAGACCACAGAACACTTTACCACTTTGCATCAGTCCATCTTAGATGAGCTCGGGCCCTGCGAAGCGGGCAGGCGTTCCTGGGTGTTGTTGATAAATGGCTCCTATTTTGCATAGTAGAGTTTTAACTTGCACTTACAGATGTAGCGACCAACTGTAGTTACTGAGAGTGGTTTTATGAAGTGTTCCTGAGCCCATGTGGTGAAATCCTTTACATACTGATGTGGGTTTTTGATGCAGTACCGCCTGAGGGATCAAGGTCCGTAATATCATCGCTTTCGTGCAGTGATTTCTCCAGATTTTCTGAACCTATTGATGATTTTACGGACCGTAGATGGTAAAATCCCTAAATTCCTTGCAATAGCTCGTTGATAAAAGTTGTTCTAAAACTGCTCGACAATTTGCTCCCAAAGTGGTGACCCTCACCCCATCCTTGTTTGTGAATTACTTAGCATTTCATGGAAGCTGCTTTTATACCCAGTCATGGCACCCACCTGTTCCCATTAGCCTGCACACCTGTGGGATGTTCCAAATAAGTGTTTGATGAGCATTACTCAACTTTATCAGTATTTATTGCCATCTTTCCCAACTTCTTTGTCACGTGTTGCTGGCATAAAATTCTAAAGTTAATGATTATTTGCACAAAAAAAAATGTTTATCAGTTTTAACTTCAAATATGTTGTCTTTGTAGCATATTCAACTGAATATGGGTTGAAAATGATTTGCCAATCATTGTATTCTGTTTATATTTACATCTAACACAATTTCCCAACTCCTATGGAAATATAGTATGCGCCTGCCTTGAATTACTGCCGGGTCAAACTCGCTTCCCAAAATAATTAGCGCATGCTTAGTATTACCGCCTGGTCAAACTCGTGACACTTCCCCTGTCATAATTTTCTAAATGGTGGAGGCTGATTTCAATACCAGTAATTTCAAATCGTATAAAAGGAAGAAGATTAAGAGCTATTCAGTAGGATTTAAGGTCCAAGCTTACATCACACTCAAATTTTTACTGCATACCTTTGGTTAGTTCCGGAGTGAGAAGAGGTTTTAAAATAATTAGCGCATGCTTACTTTTACCGCATGCCTTTGGTAAGCGCAGGAGTGAGAAGAGGTTTTAAATTAATTAGCGCCCCGGCGGCAATTCAAGGAATTACGGTAGTTGTTTCCACTAGGGCTGGGCGTATCGATACCAAGTATCGATAGTATCGATACTTGGTGAGTATCGGTATCGATACTAGCGTGATGGTATCGATACTTCACCAAATTAAGCGAATCACTCCTATTTAAAAAAAAAATGTGAGCGCTCCTCACCACTCCACCTTCCTCCCTAGTGATGGGTCGCGAACGAGATTTAAAAACACTTTAAAAATTCATCTTCAACCCAAAATAAAATCAAATAAATACAATTAACATGACGCTTGGTGCGTTGGCGCACACACATCAGTATAATTGGCTCCCACACACACACACACACACACACACGTGCGTTTCCAGTACGACTTAATGTCTTGGTTGTAAACTGTAAAGTATTTTATTGCACTAAAATAACGATAAGAATTTCTCAGTTCTTTTGTTTTGTGTTCATGTTTACAACTGTTTAATAACTAGTGTTTTCTTTTTTTACTTCAGTTCTTGTGTGTCGTGAGGCAACTAGCCAAGTTCAGTATTTATTTTCACCTTATTTGCATTTTTCACTTTATTGTAATTGATATTATTGCTTTTTTATTAGAATTTCTCAGTTCTTTTGTTTTGTGTTCATTTTTACAACTGTTTAATAACTAGAGTTTTGTTGTTTACCTTAAGTGTTTGTGTGTTTTGAGGCGACAAGCCAGGTTCAGTAGTTGTTTGCACCTTATTTGCATTACTTTATTGCCATTGATATTACTTTTGTAATAAATATTTTTTTATTTTTTGACTTCAATCGTTGTCCTGTGTTGTATTATTATCATAATCAATGAATAAAAGCAAAAGTACACATTTGGGGCGGTATAGCTCGGTTGGTAGAGCGGCCGTGCCAGCAACTTGAGGGTTGCAGGTTCGATCCCCGCTTCCGCCACCCTAGTCACTGCCGTTGTGTCCTTGGGCAAGACACTTTACCCACCTGCTCCCAGTGCCACCCACACTGGTTTAAATGTAACTTAGATATTGGGTTTCACTATGTAAAGCGCTTTGAGTCACTAGAGAAAAGCGCTATATAAATATAATTCACTTCACTTCACTTCCAAAGTGCTGCACAGCCATGTTTAACACAATTGTAAAAAAAAAATAAAAATAAAATAAAAATATATATATTATGCTCCACCAATGACTGAATAAAAACAAAAAATAAATAAATATAAAACCAATATAAAAACAAATATGATTAAAAACTATGTTAAAGAGTAAAATCAATTAAAACAGTAAAATAGAAAATCAAAGTGTATAAAAAACACAGAGGACCACACAATTCACGTAGTGTTAAAAGCCAAAGAATAAAAGTGGGTCTTAAGACGAGACTTAAAACACGCCACTGTGGATCAGGGCTTCACGGTGGCAGAGGGGTTTGTGCGTCTGCCTCACAATACAAACTTCCTGCAGTCCTGGGTTCAAATCCAGGCTCGGGATCTTTCTGTGTGGAGTTTGCATGTTCTCCCCGTGAATGCGTGGGTTCCCTCCGGGTACTCCGGCTTCCTCCCACTTCCAAAGACATGCACCTGGGGATAGGTTGATTGGCAACACTAAATTGGCCCTAGTGTGTGAATGTTGTCTGTCTATCTGTGTTGGCCCTGCGATGAGGTGGCGACTTGTCCAGGGTGTACCCCGCCTTCCGCCCGATTGTAGCTGAGATAGGCACCAGCGCCCCCCGTGACCCCGAAAGGGAGTAAGCGGTAGAAAATGGATGGATGGATGGAAATAAATATAAAACCAATATAAAAACAAATATGATTAAAAACTATTTTAAAGGGTAAAATCAATTAAAACAGTAAAACAGAAATCAAAGTGTATAAAAAACACAGAGGACCACACAACTCACGTAGTGTTAAAAGCCAAAGAATAAAAGTGGGTCTTAAGACGAGACTTAAAACACGCCACTGTGGATCAGATGACGACACTTCCGGTATTGATCGGTATCGATACCCAAATTTGCGATATCGCCCACTCCTAGTTTCCACATTGATAGACTTATTGGTAAATAACTTATTTTAGATGAAACACGCGATCAAGAAGCACTGAGATATCACCGTGGAATACTCGCAAGGTTGGTGTTTTATAAGAAAAAACAAACAAACGGAATTCCTATTTAAAAACACTTATTTTGAAAGAGCCTAACAGGAAATGACTCTCAAGCAGTCGTACCCTCTCTCTCTCCCTCTCCCTCCCAGCATGAAGCGGGAGCCGGGCGAGTGGAGAGCATCCACGCTGCGTGTCAGTCAGGAGTGGAGGACGTGGAGGAATCCGCCGCACGAGCCGACAACCATGGCCCGAGTCGCCGTCTCTTTTGTGCTCTTCTGGCTGCTCTGGGGCCCCCGCTGTGCTCTGGGTGGAAAAGGTAGGAACCCGGAAAAAGAAAATGTTTTTTTTTTACCCTTTCCAAAGTTGTGCAAATGTACCGAGTTTATTTAATATTGAAGTATTTCTGGCGTGTTTGTCTTCTCTCTGAGAAAGTCTTTTCTACTTGTTTCCCGCGTGAACGTCACCGTCATTGAGACAGGTGTTTAATTAGTGTTTGCAGTAAAGCGACATCTCTGCTGCAAAAAGACACGTGACACATCTTAAAGACCTACTGAAATGAGGTCCATTCTATGTGTCATACTTGCGATATTGCCATGTTTTTGCTGAAAGGATTTGGTAGAGAACATCGGCGATAAAGTTCGCAACTTTTGGTCGCTAGTAAAAAAGCCTTGCCTGTACCGGAAGTAGCAGACGATGACGTCACAAGCGTGAGGGCTCCTCACGTCCTCACATTGTTTATATTCAGACCGAGAAAACGACAATTTCCCCATTAATTTGAGCGAGGATGAACGATGTGTGGATGATGATATTGATAGCGAAGGACTAGAAAAAAAAAGGCGATTGCATTGGGACGGATTTAGATGTTTTTAAGACACATTTACTCGGATAATTCTGGGAAATCCCTTATCTTTCTATTGTGTTGCTAGTGTTTCAGTAGGATTAAATAGTACCTGATAGTTGGAGGGGTGTGGCCACGGGTGTTTTCAATCAATCAATGTTTATTTATATAGCCCCAAATCACAAATGTCTCAAAGGACTGCACAAATCATTACGACTACGACATCCTCGGAAGAACCCACAAAAGGGCTAGGAAAACTCACACCCAGTGGGCAGGGAGAATTCACATCCAGTGGGACGCCAGTGACAATGCTGACTATGAGAAACCTTGGAGAGGACCTCAGATGTGGCCAACCCCCCCCCACCCCCAGGGGACCGAAAGCAATGGATGTCGAGCGGGTCTAACATGATACTGTGAAAGTTCAATCCATAGTGGCTCCAACACAGCCGCGAGAGTTCAGTTCAAGCGGATCCAAGACAGCAGCGAGAGTCCCGTCCACAGGAAACCATCTCAAGCGGAGGCGGATCAGCAGCGTAGAGATGTCCCCAACCGATACACAGGCGAGCGGTCCATCCTGGGTCTCGACTCTGGACAGCCAATACTTCATCCATGGTCATCGGACCGGACCCCCTCCACAAGGGAGGGGGGGACATAGGAGAAAAAAGAAAAGAAGCGGCAGATCAACTGGTCTAAAAAGGAGGTCTATTTAAAGGCTAGAGTATACAGATGAGTTTTAAGGTGAGACTTAAATACTGAGGTAACATCTCGAACTGTTACCGGGAGGGCATTCCAGAGTACTGGAGCCCGAACGGAAAACGCTCTATAGCCCGCAGACTTTTTTTGGGCTCTAGGAATCACTAATAAGCCAGAGTCTTTTGAACGCAGATTTCTTGCCGGGACATATGGTACAATACAATCGGCAAGGTAGGATGGAGCTAGACCGTGTAGTATTTTATACGTAAGTAGTAAAACCTTAAAGTCACACCTTAAGTGCACAGGAAGCCAGTGCAGGTGAGCCAGTACAGGCGTAATGTGATCAAACTTTCTTGTTCTTGTCAAAAGTCTAGCAGCCGCATTTTGTACCAACTGTAATCTTTTAATGCTAGACATAGGGAGACCCGAAAATAATACGTTACAGTAGTCGAGGCGAGACGTAACAAACGCATGGATAATGATCTCGGCGTCTTTAGTGGACAAAATGGAGCGAATTTTAGCGATATTACGGAGATGAAAGAAGGCCGTTTTAGTAACTCTTTTAATGTGTGCCTCAAAGGAGAGAGTTGGGTCGAAGATAATACCCAGATTTTTTACCGAGTCACCTTGTTTTATTATTTGGTTGTCAAATGTTAAAGTTGTATTATTAAATAGAGGTCGGTGTCTAGCAGGACCGATAATCAGCATTTCCGTTTTTTTGGGCGTTAAGTTGCAAAAAATTAGCGGACATCCATTGTTTAATTTCATTAAGACACGCTTCCAACTGACTACAGTTGACGCCAGTCTCTGAGGGAAGTCGACGGCAGCTGCATGGACGGCGCAACCTGAGGGTTGCAGGTTCGCTTCCCACCTATTGACATCCAAATCGCTGCCCTTGTGTCCTTGGGCAGGACACTTCACCCTCGCCCCCGGTGCCGCTCACACTGGTGAATGAATGATGAATGAATGACTGGTGGTGGTCGGAGGGGCCGTAGGCGCAAACTGGCAGCCACGCTTCCGTCAGTCTACCCCAGGGCAGCTGTGGCTACAGATGTAGCTTACCACCACCAGGTGTGAATGAATGATGGGTTTCCACTTCTCTGTGAGCGCTTTGAGTATCTAACAATAGAAAAGCGCTACATATATCTAATCCATTATTATTAAAAAATCTGGGTATTATCTTTGACCCAACTCTCTCCTTTGAGTCACACATTAAAAGCGTTACTAAAACGGCCTTCTTTCATCTCCGTAATATCGCTAAAATTTGCTCCATTCTGTCCACTAGAGACGCTGAGATCATTATCCATGCGTTTGTTACGTCTCGCCTCGACTACTGTAACGTATTATTTTCGGGTCTCCCCATGTCTAGCATTAAAAGATTACAGTTGGTACAAAATGCGGCTGCTAGACTTTTGACAAGAACAAGAAAGTTTGATCACATTACGCCTGTACTGGCTCACCTGCACTGGCTTCCTGTGCACTTAAGATGTGACTTTAAGGTTTTACTACTTACGTATAAAATACTACACGGTCTAGCTCCAGCCTATCTTGCCGATTGTATTGTACCATATGTCCCGGCAAGAAATTTGGGTTCAAAAGACTCCGGCTTATTAGTGATTCCTAGAGCCCAAAAAAAGTCTGCGGGCTATAGAGCGTTTTCCGTTCGGGCTCCAGTACTCTGGAATGCCCTCCCGGTAACAGTTCGAGATGCCACCTCAGTAGAAGCATTTAAGTCTCACCTTAAAACTCATTTGTATACTCTAGCCTTTAAATAGACTCCCTTTTTAGACCAGTTGATCTGCCGTTTCTTTTCTTTTTCTTCTATGTCCCACTCTCCCTTGTGGAGGGGGTCCGGTCCGGTCCGATCCGGTGGCCATGTACTGCTTGCCTGTGTATCGGCTGGGGACATCTCTGCGCTGCTGATCCGCCTCCGCTTGGGATGGTTTCCTGCTGGCTCCGCTGTGAACGGGACTCTCGCGGCTGTGTTGGATCCGCTTTGGACTGGACTCTCGCGACTGTGTTAGATCCATTATGGATTGAACTTTCACAGTATCATGTTAGACCCGCTCGACATCCATTGTTTTCCTCCTCTCCAAGGTTCTCATAGTCATCATTGTCACCGACGTCCCACTGAGTGTGAGTTTTCCTTGCCCTTATGTGGGCCTACCGAGGATGTCGTAGTGGTTTGTGCAGCCCTTTGAGACACTGGTGATTTAGGGCTATATAAGTAAACATTGATTGATTATTATTATTATTATAAGCTCAGCTGATCTCCGGTAAGAGGCAACTTTTTACCACAATTTTCTCACCGAAAACTGCCGATTGACAAGTGGTCGGGATCCATGTTGGCTTGACCGCTCTGATCCTTAGTAAAGTTTCACCTGCAGGAATTTTAAACAAGGAATCACCGTGTGTTTGTGTGGCTAAAGGCTAAAGCTTCCCAACTCCATCTTTCTACTTTGACTCCTTCATTATTAATTGAACAAACTGCAAAAGATTCAGCTACACAGATGTCCAGAATACTGAAATACTGAAAAGAGACGAATTTTAGCCGCAAATGGCTTCCTGACAGTCCGAGACGTCACAAAGTTTTCAACAAGAAACTCCGCGGGAAATTTAAAATTGCAATTTAGTAAACTAAAGCGGCCGTATTGGCATTAGTTGCAATGTTAATATTTCATCATTGATATATAAACTATCAGACTGTGTGGTCGCTAGTAGTGGCTTTCAGTAGGCCTTTAATGACCCACTTTGAAACATATATAACCATAAAAGCAAATAACAACGGTCTATTACGAAAGGCAATTGTCTAAATCAGTGTTTTTCAACGTATTTTGAAACAAGGCACATTTTTTTTCATTGAAAACGTTAAAAAATTGAAACTCAGACAGTAAAAAGTTGTTGTCGCAATTGTTGGATTTGACGTTAAAGCTTAAGCGAGCATGCATGACTATAGCTCTTGTCTCAAAGTAGGTGTACTGTCACCACCTGTCACATCACACCCTGACTTATTTGGACTTTTTGGCTGTTTTCCTGTGTGTAGTGTTTTACTTCTATTTTGGTATTTTCCTGTAGCAGTTTCATGTCTTCCTGGACCAGGATTCAAGCATATTTCAGTTGTTTTTACCCTTCTTTGTAGGGACATTGTCGATTGTCATGTCACGTTCGGATGTAGATTGAGGACGCTGTCTTTGCTGTCGTCCAGCATTCTTGGTTCTGCATAGCCTTACCTGAGCTTCACTGCCTTTCCTTAGGGGCACCTACCTTTTGTATATATTTGGTTTAAGCATTAGATACTTTTTTTACCTGCACCCTGCTACCCGCGCTCTCTGACATCTACTGGTATGGAAGAGTATTACATGGGTACTCTGCCGAGCTCTAGATAGTACAGACACTCAACAACAGCACATTATTTGCGGATTATAATTACTGCACTGGACTCTCACTATTATGTTAGATCCACTATGGACTGGACTCTCACTATTGTGTTAGATCCACTATGGACTGGACTCTCACTATTGTGTTGGATCCACTATGGACTGGACTCTCACTATTATGTTAGATCCACTATGGACTGGACTCTCACTATTGTGTTAGATCCACTATGGACTGGACTCTCACTATTATGTTAGATCCACTATAAACTGGACTCTCACACTATTATGTTAAATTCACTATGGACTGGATTTTCCCACACTATTATGTTAGATCCACTATGGACTGGACTATTCACTATTATGTTAGATTCTCTATGGACTGGACTCTCTCTATTATGTTAGATCCACTATGGACTGGACTCTTACACTATTATGTTGGATCCACTATGGACTGGACTTTCACTATTATGTTAGATCCACTGTGGACTGGACTCTCACTATTATGTTGGATCCACTATGGACTGGACTCTCACTATTATGTTAAATCCACTATGGACTGGACTCTCACACTATTATGTTAGATCCAATATGGACTGGACTCTCACACTATTATGTTAGATCCACTATAAACTGGACTCTCACACTATTATGTTAAATTCACTATGGACTGGATTCTCCCACACTATTATGTTAGATCCACTATGGACTGGACTTTCACTATTATGTTAGATCCACTATGGACTGGACTCTCACTATTATGTTAGATCCACTATGGACTGGACTATCACTATTATGTTAGATCCACTATGGACTGGACTCTTACACTATTATGTTAGATCCACTATGGACTGGACTCTTACACTATTATGTTAGATCCACTATGGACTGGACTTTCACTATTATGTTAGATCCACAATGGACTGGACTCACTATTATGTTAGATCCACTATGGACTGGACTCTCACTATTATGTTAGATCCACTATAAACTGGACTCACACTATTATGTTAAATTCACTATGGACTGGACTCTACCACACTATTATGTTGGATCCACTATGGACTGGACTTTTACTATTATGTTAGATCCACTATGGACTGGACTTTTACTATTATGTTAGATCCACTATGGACTGGACTCTCACACTATTATGTTAGATCCACTATGGACTGGACTCTCACACTATTATGTTAGATCCACTATGGACTGGACTCTTACACTATTATG
This sequence comes from Nerophis ophidion, assembly GCF_033978795.1. NCBI lineage: Eukaryota > Metazoa > Chordata > Actinopteri > Syngnathiformes > Syngnathidae > Nerophis > Nerophis ophidion. Next base: position 8,201,605 of record NC_084624.1, read on the forward strand.
TTAGATCCACTATGGACTGGACTCTTACACTATTATGTTAGATCCACTATGGACTGGACTTTCACTATTATGTTAGATCCACAATGGACTGGACTCACTATTATGTTAGATCCACTATGGACTGGACTCTCACTATTATGTTAGATCCACTATAAACTGGACTCACACTATTATGTTAAATTCACTATGGACTGGACTCTCCTACACTATTATGTTAGATCCACTATGGACTGGGGTTTTACTATTATGTTAGATCCACTATGGACTGGACTCTCACACTATTATGTTAGATCCACTATGGACTGGACTCACTATTATGTTAGATCCACTATGGACTGGACTCTCCCACACTATTATGTTGGATCCACTATGGACTGGACTTTTACTATTATGTTAGATCCACTATGGACTGGACTCTCACACTATTATGTTAGATCCACTATGGACTGGACTCTCACTATTATGTTAGATCCGCTATGGACTGGACTCTCACACTATTATGTTAGATCCACTATGGACTGGACTCTCACTATTATTTTAGATCCACTATGGACTGGACTCTCACACTATTATGTTAGATCCACTATGGACTGGACTTTCACTATTATGTTAGATCCACTATGGACTGGACTTTCACTATTATGTTAGATCCACTATGGACTGGACTCTCACACTATTATGTTAGATCCACTGTGGACTGGACTCTCACACTATTATGTTAGATCCACAGTGGACTGGACTCTCACTATTATGTTAGATCCACTATGGACTGGACTCTCACACTATTACGTTAGATCCACTATGGACTGGACTCTCACACTATTATGTTAGATCCACTGTGGACTGGACTCTCACTATTGTTAGATCCACTATGGACTGGACTCTCACTATTATGTTAGATCCACTATGGACTGGACTCTCACTATTATGTTAGATCCACCATGCACTGGACTCTCTCACTATTATGTTAGATCCATTATGGACTGGACTCTCACTATTATGTTAGATCTACTATGGACTGGACTCTCACACTATTATGTTAGATCCACTATGGACTGGACTCTCACACTATTATGTTAGATCCACTGTGGACTGGACTCTCACACTATTATGTTAGATCCACTGTGGACTGGACTCTCACACTATTATGTTAGATCCACAGTGGACTGGACTCTCACTATTATGTTAGATCCACTATGGACTGGACTCTCACACTATTACGTTAGATCCACTATGGACTGGACTCTCACACTATTATGTTAGATCCACTGTGGACTGGACTCTCACTATTGTTGGATCCACTATGGACTGGACTCTCACTATTATGTTAGATCCACTATGGACTGGACTCTCACTATTATGTTAGATCCACCATGCACTGGACTCTCTCACTATTATGTTAGATCCATTATGGACTGGACTCTCACTATTATGTTAGATCTACTATGGACCGGACTCTCACACTATTATGTTAGATCCACTATGGACTGGACTCTCACACTATTATGTTAGATCCACTGTGGACTGGACTCTCACTATTATGTTAGATCCACAATGGACTGGACTCTCACTATTATGTTAGATCCACTATGGACTGGACTCTCACACTATTATGTTAGATCCACTATGGACTGGACTCTCACTATTATGTTAGATCCACTATGGACTGGACTCTCACTATTATGTTAGATCCACTATGGACTGGACTCTCACACTATTATGTTAGATCCACTATGGACTGGACTCTCACACTATTATGTTAGATCCACTGTGGACTGGACTCTCACACTATTATGTTAGATCCACTATGGACTGGACTCTCACACACTATTATGTTAGATCCACTATGGACTGGACTCTCACACTATTATGTTAGATCCACTATGGACTGGACTTTTACTATTATGTTGGATCCACTATGGACTGGACTCTCACACTATTATGTTAGATCCACTATGGACTGGACTCTCACTATTATGTTAGATCCACTATGGACTGGACTCTCACACTATTATGTTAGATCCACTATGGACTGGACTTTCACTATTATGTTAGATCCACTATGGACTGGACTCTCACACTATTATGTTGGATCCACTATGGACTGGACTTTCACTATTATGTTAGATCCACTATGGAATGGACTCTCACACTATTATGTTAGATCCACTATGGACTGGACTTAAATAATATTATTTTAGACCCACTCGACGTCCATTGCATCTGGTCTCCCCAGGGGGGGGTGTGAGGTCGGCGGAGTTGCAGGGGGCGGGGTTTGGTGGTACCGTGGGTATAATTGTAGCGTCCTGGAAGAGTTAGTGCTGCAATGGCTTCTGGGTATTTGTTCTGTTGTGTTTATGTTGTGTTACGGTGCTGATGTTTACCCGAAATGTGTTTGTCATTCTTGTTTGGTGTGGCTTCACAGTGTGGCGCATGTATGGATGTATTTTGTGGACGCCGTAAGTTTTTGCTGTCGTCCAGCATTCTGTTTTTGTTTACTTTGTAGCCAGTTCTGTATTACTTTCGTTTTGCATAGCCATTGCCTTTTCCTTTCCCTTTTTGTTAATTTTTGGTTTAAGCATTACATACCTTTTTTTTACCTGCACACTGCCTCCTGCTGCGGTCTGCATTTTGGGATCGCCACAAACCATCCTCGTCCCACCCGACACATTCCGACTTTTGCAAAGCAATTCACCACCTGCTGACATGGAGTTTTACGCAGCACAGACACTAAGCAACGGCGCATTATTTGCAGATTATAATTATCCATCCATTTTCTACTGCTTGTCCCTTTCGGGCGGAAGGCGGCGTACACCCTGGACAAGTCGCGACCTTATCGCAGGACCAACACAGATAATTATTGGTTTGCAAAAAAATATTTTTGGGACCATTTAGGTGAAGTTGCATAATTTCCCACGGCACACCAGACAACATCTCCTGACACACTAGTGTGCCGCGGCACAGAGGTTGAAAAACTCTGATTTAGATAATAATGAGTCATGTATTGGAATATGGGATCCATCCATCCATTTTCTACCGCTTATTCCCTTTGGGGTCGCGGGGGGCGCTAGTGCCTATCTCAGCTACAATCGGGCGGGAGGCGGCGTACACCCTGGACAAGTCGCCACTTCATCGCAGGGCCAACACAGATAGACAGACCATTATTTGAATTAGTTTTAACTATTAAATAAACCTAAAATATGAATTATTGGTAACACTTTAGTATGGGGAACATACTCTAAGTAACAGATATTTAATTTAGAGTTATTTGGACCCTAGGGGAACATTATAAGTAACACAACTTATATTACAGTTATTTGGACACCAGGGGAACATATTTTAAGTAACACAACTTAATTTAGAGTTATTTGTACTTTAGGGGAACATATTCTATGCAAAAAATACTTAATTTAGAGTTTTTTGGACACTAAGGGAACATATTCTAAGTACAGTAACTAATACTTAATTTAGAGTTATGTGGACACTAGGGGAACATATTGTAAGTAACTAATACTTAATATAGAGTTATTTGGACACCAGGGGAACATATTGTAAGTAACAAAGACTTAATTTAGAGTTATTTGGACACTAGGGGAACATATTCTAAGTACCAAAGACTTAATTTAGAGTTATTTGGACACTAAGGAAATATATTTTAAGTAACAAAGACTTAATTTAGAGTTATTTGGACACTAGGGGAACATATTCTAAGTACCAAAGACTTAATTTAGAGTTATTTGGAAACTAGGGGAACATATTTTAAGTAGCAAAGACTTAATTTACAGTTATTTGGACACTAAGGGAACATATTGTAAGTACCAAAGACTTAATTTTGAGTTATTTGGACACCAGGGGAACATATTCTAAGTACCAAAGGCTTAATTTAGAGTTATTTGGACACTAGGGGAACATATTCTAAGTAACAAATACTTAATTTAAAAGTTATTTGGACACTAGGGGAACACATTGTAAGTACCAAAGACTTAATTTAGGGTTATTTGGACACAAGGAGAACATATTTTAAGTAACAAAGACTTAATTTAGAGTTATTTGGACACTAGAGGAACATATTTTAAGGAACAAATACTTAATTTAGAGTTATTTGGACACTAGGGGAACGTATTCTAAGTAACACATACTTAATTTAGAGTTATTTGGACACTAGGGGGAACATTGTAAGTACCAAAGACTTAATTTAGAGTTATTTAGACACTAGGGGAACATATTCTAAGTAACAAAGACTTAATTCAGAGTTATTTGGACACTAGGGGAACATATTCTACGTTCCAAAGACTTAATTTAGAGTTATTTGGACACTAGGGGAACATATTCTAAGTAACACATACTTAATTTAGAGTTATTTGGACACTAGGGGAACATATTGTAAGTAATATATACTTAAATTAGGGTTATTTGGACACTAGGGGAACATATTGTAAGTAACGCATACTTAAATTAGGGTTATTTGGACACTAGGGGAACATATTCTAAGTACCAAAGACTTAATTTAGAGTTATTTGGACACTAAGGGAACTATTCTAAGTAACAAATACTTAATTTAGACTTATTTGGACACTAGGGGAACATATTTAAGGAATAAATACTTAATTTAGAGTTAGGTGGACACTAGGGGAACATATTCTAGGTAACACATACTTAATTTAGAGTTATTTGGACACTAAGGGGAACATTGTAAGTTCCAAAGACTTAATTTAGAGTTATTTGGACACTAGGGGAACATATTCTAAGTAACAAATACTTAATTTAAAAGTTATTTGGACACTAGGGGAACATATTCTAAGTACCAAATACTTAATTTAGAGTTATTTGGACACTAAGGGAACTATTCTAAGTAACAAATACTTAATTTAGACTTATTTGGACACTAGGGGAACATATTTTAAGGAACAAATACTTAATTTAGAGTTATGTGGACACTAGGGGAACATATTCTAAGTAACACATACTTAATTTAGAGTTATTTGGACACTAGGGGGAACATTGTAAGTACCAAAGACTTAATTTAGAGTTATTTAGACACTAGGGGAACATATTCTAAGTAACAAAGACTTAATTTAGAGTTATTTGGACACTAGGGGAACATATTCTATGTTCCAAACACTTAATTTAGAGTTATTTGGACAGTAGGGGAACATATTCTACGTTCCAAAGACTTAATTTAGAGTTATTTGGACACTAGGGGAACATATTCTAAGTAACAAATACTTAATTTAAAAGTTATTTGGACACTAGGGGAACATATTCAAAGTACCAAAGACTTAATTTAGAGTTATTTGGACACCAAGGGAACTATTCTGAGTAACAAATACTTAATTTAGAGTTATTTGGACACTAGGGGAACATATTTTAAGGAACAAATACTTAATTTAGAGTTATGTGGACACTAGGGGAACATATTCTAAGTAACACATACTTAATTTAGAGTTATTTGGACACTAGGGGGAACATTGTAAGTACCAAAGACTTAATTTAGAGTTATTTAGACACTAGGGGAACATATTCTAAGTAACAAAGACTTAATTTAGAGTTATTTGGACACTAGGGGAACATATTCTACGTTCCAAAGACTTAATTTAGAGTTATTTGGACACTAGGGGAACATATTCTAAGTAACACATACTTAATTTAGAGTTATTTGGACACTAAGGGGAACATTGTAAGTACCAAAGACTTAATTTTGAGTTATTTGGACACCAGGGGAACATATTCTAAGTACCAAAGACTTAATTTAGAGTTATTTGGACACTATGGGAACATATTTTAAGTACCAAAGACTTAATTTAGAGTTATTTGGACACTAGGGGAACATATTCTAAGTACCAAAGACTTAATTTTGAGTTATTTGGACACTAGGGGAACATATTCTAAGCACCAAAGACTTAATTTAGAGTTATTTGGACACTATGGGAACATATTTTAAGTACCAAAGACTTAATTTAGAGTTATTTGGACACTAGGGGAACATATTTTAAGGAACAAATACTTAATTTAGAGTTATTTGGACACAAGGGGAACATATTCTAAGTAACAAGGACTTAATTTAGAGTTATTTGGACACTAGGGGAACATATTTTAAGTAACAAGGACTTAATTTAGATTTATTTAGACACTAGGGGAACATATTGTATGTAACAAAGACTTAATTTAGGGTTATTTGGACACTAGGGGAACATATTCTAAGTACCAAAGACTTAATTTAGATTTATTTGGACACTAGGGGAACATTTTAAGGAACAAATACTTAATTTAGAGTTATTTGGACACTAGGGGAACATATTCTAAGTAACACATACTTAATTTAGAGTTATTTGGATGCTAGGGGAACATATTCTAAGTAACACATACTTAAATTAGGGTTATTTGGACACTAGGGGAACATATTCTAAGTACCAAAGACTTAATTTAGAGTTATTTGGACACTAGGGGAACATATTCTAAGTACCAAAGACTTTATTTAGAGTTATTTGAACACTATGGAACATATTTTAAGGAACAAATACTTAATTTAGAGTTATTTGGACACTAGGGGAACATTGTAAGTACCAAAGACTTAATTCAGAGTTATTTGGACACTAGGGGAACATATTTTAAGGAACAAATACTTAATTTAGAGTTATGTGGACAGTAGGGGAACATATTCTAAGTAACACATATTTAATCTAGAGTTATTTGGACACCAGGGGAACATATTGTAATTAACTAATACTTAATTGAGAGTTATTTGGACCCTAGGGGAACATATTGTAAGTAAAAAAGACTTAATTCAGAGTTATTTGGTTTGGGTTCGGGTTCGTTAGAGGGTTAGGGTTATTCTAAAGCCATGCAGAATAAGGCATTAATACGTACTTAATGACTAATTAAGAGCCAATATGTTACTAATTTGCATGTTAATAAGCAACCAATTAATGGTGAATATGTTCCCCATACTAAAGTGTTACCGACTTATTTTATATTTGTGTAAACATTGGACACAGTGTGTTGTCAAGCTTATGAGATGCGATGCACGTGTAAGCCACTGTGACACTATTTATTTTTTAAACGTTTTTATATCATTTTTTATAAATGGCTGTGATAATAATGGAAACGAGGGATTTCTAATCACTGCTATGTTGAAATTCTTATTAATATTAATAACGTTGTTGATATTATTCATTTTTCTTTGACTACTTTTGGATTGCTTTGTGTCATGTTTGTGTGTCCTGTTGATTGCTATTCTGAATTGGAATTGTTTTATTATGGTAGTATTGTGTATTAATTTATTGGATTGATTAATACAAAAAAAACATTTCGTTTTCACAGAATATCGCCAAATTTAAAAATAAATTGCTTTAAAAACTGCCAGAGTTACATCATTTAAAAATGAGGGTAAATTATAGTGTTGGCCCCTCATGTCATAATGCCCCCCCCCTGTTGAACCTTTTAAGTGTCGTCATAAAACCCACTTTTATTCCTTGGCTTTTAAATCGGCGTGAGTCCTGTGGTCTCCTGTGTCTTTTATTGTTTTATTCTATTATATTGATTTGTTTTTATTGTATTGACATTTTATTTAATTCTATTAGTTGTTTTTGTATGCCCACGGCACACCAGACTGTATCTAGTGTGCCGCGGCACAGTGGTTGAAAAACACTGGTCTAATATACCCTTAAAACCCGACATCTGCAAAATTGCTTTTAGTTTAAATCAGGGTTTTCAACCTTTTTTCAGGCAAGGCACATTCTTTTCCAGAAAACGGTAAAAAAAATTAAACTGCACCAGGTCGTCAGGCCTTATTTTGAGTTTGTTGGTGTTTTTTTTTGGTGTGTAGTGCTTTAGTTCTTGTCTTGCGCTCTTATTTTGGCGTTTTCCTGCAGCATTTTCATGTCTTCTTTCATGTCTGCTTTGTGTTGGCAAGCAAAGTTATTCACGTTGTTGCTATCCTTCTTTGTGTGGACGTTGTCGATTGTCATGTCACGTTCGGATGTAGATTATGGACGCCGTCTTTGCTCCACAGTAAGTCTTTGCTGTCCTCCAGCATTCTGTTATTGTTCTATTTGTAGCCAGTTCAGTTTTTGTTTGGTTCTGCATAGCCTTACCTGAGCTTCAATGCCTTTTCTTAGGGGCACTTACCTTTTGTGTATTCTTGGTTTAAGCATTAGATACCTTTTTTTACCTGCACCCTGCCACCCGCTGTTTCTGACATTTACAAAGCAAATAGCTACCGGCTGCTAACTACTGGTATGGAAGAGTGTTACATGGTTACTCTGCCGAACTCCAGAAAGTACAGACACTCAACAACAGCACATTATTGGCGGATTATAATTACTGGACTGGACTATGGACTGGACTCTCACACTATTATGTTAGATCCACTATGGTCTGGACTCTCACACTATTATGTTAGATCCACTATGGACTGGACTCTCACACTATTATGTTAGATCCACTATGAACTGGACTCTCACTATTATGTTAGATCCACTATGGACTGGACTCTCACACTATTATGTTGGATCCACTATGGACTGGACTCTCACTATTATGTTAGATCCATTATGAACTCGACTTTCACTACTATGTTAGATCCACTATGGACTGGACTCTCACTATAATGTTAGATCCACTATGGACTGGACTCTCACACTATTATGTTAGATCCACTATGGACTGGACTCTCACACTATTATGTTAGATCCACTATAGACTGGACTCTCACACTATTATTTTAGATCCACTATGGACTGGACTCTCACTATTATGTTAGATCCACTATGGACTGGACTCTCACACTATTATGTTAGATCCACTATGGACTGGACTCTCACACTATTATGTTAGATCCACTATGAACTGGACTCACACTATTATGTTGGATCCAATATGGACTGGACTCTCACTATTATGTTAGATCCATTATGAACTCGACTTTCACTACTATGTTAGATCCACTATGGACTGGACTCTCACTATAATGTTAGATCCACTATGGACTGGACTCTCACACTCTTATGTTAGATCCACTATGGACTGGACTCTCACTATTATGTTAGATCCACTATGGACTGGACTCTCACACTATTATGTTAGATCCACTATGGACTGGACTCTCACACTATTATGTTAGATCCACTATGAACTGGACTCTCACTATTATGTTAGATCCACTATGGACTGGACTCTCACACTATTATGTTAGATCCACTATGGACTGGACTCTCACACTATTATGTTAGATCCACTATGAACTGGACTCACACTATTATGTTAGATCCACTATGAACTGGACTCACACTATTATGTTAGATCCAATATGGACTGGACTCTCACTATTATGTTAGATCCATTATGAACTCGACTTTCACTACTATGTTAGATCCACTATGGACTGGACTCTCACTATAATGTTAGATCCACTATGGACTGGACTCTCACACTCTTATGTTAGATCCACTATGGACTGGACTCTCACTATTATGTTAGATCCACTATGGACTGGACTCTCACACTATTATGTTAGATCCACTATGGACTGGACTCTCACACTATTATGTTAGATCCACTATGGACTGGACTCTCACACTATTATGTTAGATCAACTATGGACTGGACTCTCACACTATTATGTTAGATCCACTATGGACTGGACTCTCACTATTATGTTAGATCCACTATAGACTGGACTCTCACACTATTATTTTAGATCCACTATGGACTGGACTCTGACTATTATGTTAGATCAACTATGGACTGGACTCTCACACTATTATGTTAGATCCACCATGGACTGGACTCTCACACTATTATGTTAGATCCACTATGGACTGGACTCTCACTATTTTGTCAGATCCACTATGGACTGGACTCTCACTATTATGTTGGATCCACTATGGACCGTACTCTCACACTATTATGTTAGATCCACTATGGACTGGACTCTCACACTATTATGTTAGATCCACTCTGGACTGGAGTCTCACTATTATGTTAGATCCACTATGGACTGGACTTTCACTATTATGTTAGATCCACTATGGACTCGCTGTACTGTCACTATTATGTTAGATCCACTATGGACTGGACTCTCACATAGTGGATCTATTATGTTGGATCCACTATGGACTGGACTCTCACACTATTATGTTAGATCCACTATGGACTGGACTCTCACTATTATGTTAGATCCACTATGGACTCGCTGTACTATCACTATTATGTTAGATCCACTATGGACTGGACTCTCACACTATTATGTTAGATCTACTATGGACTGGACTCTCGCTATTATGTTGGATCCATTATGGACTCGACTTTCATTACCATGTTAGATCCACTATGGACTGGAGGCTCACACTATTATTTTAGATCCATTATGGACTCAACTTTCACTACTATGTTAGATCCACTATGGACTGGACTCTCGCTATAATGTTAGATCCACTATGGACTGGACTCTCACTATTATGTTAGATCCACTATGGACTGGACTCTCACTATTATGTTAAATCCACTATGGACTGGACTCTCACTATTATGTTAAATCCACTATGGACTGGACTCTCACTATTATGTTAGATCCATTATGGACTCGACTTTCACTACTATGTTAGATCCACTATGGACTGGACTCTCACTATTTTGTTGGATCCACTATGGACTGGACTCTCACACTATTATGTTAGATCCACTATGGACTGGACTCACACACTATTATGTTAGATCCACTATGAACTGGACTCACACTATTATGTTAGATCCATTATGGACTCGACTTTCACTACTATGGTAGATCCACTATGGACTGGACTCTCTCACTATTATGTTAGATCCACTATGGACTGGACTCTCACACTATTATTTTAGATCCTTATGGACTCAACTTTCACTGATATATGTTAGATCCACTATGGACTGGACTCTCACTATAATGTTAGATCCACTATGGACTGGACTCTCACTATTATGTTAGATCCACTATGGACTGGACTCTCGCTATTATGTTAGATCCATTATGGACTCGACTTTCACTACCATGTTAGATCCACTATGGACTGGACTCTCACTATTATGTTAGATCCACTATGGACTGGACTCTCACTATTATGTTAGATCCATTATGGACTCGACTTTCACTACTATGTTAGGTCCACTATGGACTGGACTCTCACTATTATGTTAGATCCACTATGGACTGGACTCTCACACTATTATGTTATATCCACTATGGACTGGACTCTCACTATTATGTTAGATCCATTACGGACTCTACTTTCACTACTATCTTAGATCCACTATGGACTGGACTCTCACTATAACGTTAGATCCACTATGGACTGGACTCTCACACTATTATGTCAGATCCACTATGGACTGGACTCTCACACTATTATGTTAAATCCACTATGAACTGGACGCCTCACACTATTATGTTAGATCCACTATGGATTGGACTCTCACTATTATGTTAGATCCACTATGGACTGGACTCTCACACTATTATGTTAGATCCACTATGAACTGGACTCTCTCACTATTATGATAGATCCACTATGGACTGGACTCACACACTCTTATGTTAGATCCACTATGGACTGGACTCTCACTATTATGTTAGATCCACTATGGACTGGACTCTCACTATTATGTTAGATCCACTATGGACTGGAATTTTAACACTATTATTTTAGACCCACTTGACGTCCATTGCATCCGGTCTCCCGGGGGGAAGGTGGGGCTAAGTTTTTGCTGTTGTCCAGCATTCTGTTTCAGTATTACTTTCATTTTGCCGAGCATGTTGTTGTGGCTCGTGCAGCCCTTTGAGACACTTGTGATTCAGGGCTATATAAATAAACATCGATCGATGATTGATTGAATTACACATCGTGCCAACTTCACTGGTTCCGGGTGTTGTTGACACAGCGCTCCCCGCTGTGCCAATGCAAGGCAGGGATAGCGTGTTAATTGGGTCCCTGGAGCGATAACGATCGTTATTTTCTTTGTTTATAAACGATCTCAACACGGCCGACAGCCTCAGGGACAACTTGCAAAGTGCTCCAGAGCTCGTTTTTCCGCAGAGGCCGCCCAACCAAACCGTAAACACAGTCTCACAGACGCGTCAGCCGCTGTGAAGGCCACAAGATTCAGCATGTTAGGAAAATAACCGCACCGGCTTTCAAATGAATTAATAATAGTTTTCCAAAGGTACGGTGTTGAAAAAAAAAAAAGAAGAAAATCTCTTTGAAGGGGATCACGTCAAGGCCACTTTGTTCCGCCGGCATTCTGTGTACGAGTCCCGGCTCAGCAGAATGATGTTTACCGGAGACAAAGGACACCTCTACATGCGCGAAAGGAGACGAGTGGGGGACTAAAAAGAGAGGATTTGCTGTGGACAAAAAAAAAAAAGAAGGAAGGCAATTGAAACCAGATCAGATTTATGGCGCTCTTTTCAACACAACCGTCGAGCTGCTTTGTCCCCGCCGCAGCATAAATCCTTAGGACGTGGAAACATAACTCAGGTGATCCTCCTCTGAGCTCGTTAGACAGCTGCTCCCCGTCTTCACAGTCGCTCGCCTCCCCGGGGTCTTCCCCCTCTTTCTTTTCCTCCCCGTCCGTCCTTCTCTCCATCAGCGTTGTCCCGGTACCAATAAAATGTATCTTGATACTTTTTGGTACTTTTCCATAAATAAAGGGCACCACAAAAAATGTCATTATTGACTTTATTATAACATCCATCCATCCATCATCTTCCGCTTATCCGAGGTCGGGTCACGGGGGCAACAACCTAAGCAGGGAAACCCAGACTTCCCTTTCCCCAGCCACTTCGTCTAGCTCTTCCCGGGGGATCCCGAGGCGTTCCCAGGCCAGCCGGGAGACATAGTCTTCCCAACGTGTCCTGGGTCTTCCCCGTGGCCTCCTACCGGTTGGACGTGCCCTAAACACCTCCCTAGGGAGGCGTTCGGGTGGCATCCTGACCAGATGCCCGAACCACCTCATCTGGCTCCTCTCGATGTGAAGGAGCACCGGCTTTACTTTGAGTTCCTCCCGGATGGCAGAGCTTCTCACCCTATCTCTAAGGGAGAGACCCGCCACACGGCGGAGGAAACTCATTTGGGCCGCTTGTACCCGTGATCTTATCCTTTCGGTCATGACCCAAAGCTCATGACCATAGGTGAGGATGGGAACGTAGATCGACCGGTAAATTGAGAGCTTTGCCTTCCGGCTCAGCTCCTTCTTCACCACAAAGGATCGGTACAACGTCCGCATTACTGAAGACGCCGCACCGATCCGCCTGTCTATCTCACGATCCACTCTTCCCTCACTCGTGAACAAGACTCCTAGGTACTTGAACTCCTCCACTTGGGGCAGGGTCTCCTCCCCAACCCGGAGATGGCACTCCACCCTTTTCCGGGCGAGAACCATGGACTCGGACTTGGAGGTGCTGATTCTCATTCCGGTCGCTTCACACTCTGCTGCGAACCGATCCAGCGAGAGCTGAAGATCCCGGTCATATGAAGCCATCAGGACTACATCGTCTGCAAAAAGCAGAGACCTAATCCTGCGGTTACCAAACCGGAACTCCTCAACGCCTTGACTGCGCCTAGAAATTCTGTCCATAAAAGTTATGAACAGAATCGGTGACAAAGGACAGCCTTGGCGGAGTCCAACCCTCACTGGAAATGTGTTCGACTTACTGCCGGCAATGCGAACCAAGCTCTGACACTGATCATACAGGGAGCGGACCGCCACAATCAGACAGTCCGATACCCCATACTCTCTGAGCACTCCCCACAGGACTTCCCGAGGGACACGGTCGAATGCCTTCTCCAAGTCCACAAAGCACATGTAGACAGGTTGGGCAAACTCCCATGCACCCTCAAGAACCCTGCCGAGAGTATAGAGCTGGTCCACAGTTCCACGACCAGGACGAAAACCACGCTGTTCCTCCTGAATCCGAAGTTGGACTATCCGGCGTAGCCTCCTCTCCAGTACACCTGAATAGACCTTACCGGGAAGGCTGAGGAGTGTGATCAAAAAAATCTATTAAACATATATTTATAATTGTAATTTAGTCCTTAAATAGAATAGTGAACATACTACACAACTTGTTTTTTAGTAGTAAGTAAACAAACAAGGAATCCTAATTAGTCTGCAGTAACATATTTTGTCATTTATACACCTATTATTTTGTCAACATTATGAGGGACGAACTGTAAAAATGTATCTACTTGTTCATTTACTATTGAAACTGTAACATTTTATTATTATTCTTTATTCTTTATTATTCCGCTCCTTCGTACCCTAATTTGACCCCCTTAAGTGAAGTGAATTATATTTATATAGCGCTTTTCTCTAGTGACTCAAAGCGCTTTACATAGTGAAACCCAATATCTAAGTTACATTTAAACCAGTGTGGGTGGCACTGGGAGCAACATGCTTCAAAACTCACCAAATTTGACACAAACGTCAGTCCGGCAAACCTTCCCCTACTTATTAAGCAACCAAACCCCAAAAATGAAAAATGCGCGCTAGCGCCCCCTAAAAAGACACAAAAAAACAGACTGCTTGTAACTTCCGTTGGAATGTCATAGAGACATGAAAGAAAAACATCTATGTAGGTCTGACTTAGACCTACATTTCCAATTCGAACCTTCTATAGCAAAAATCAACAGGAAGTTGGCAAAAACCCCTTCAAAGCAAAATTTTTGCAAAAAAATTCAATTTTTGTCTCTTTGAGCTATAATTTGACCCCCTTAAAATGCTTCAAAACTCACCAAACTTGGCGCACACTTCAGGACTGACAAAAATTGCGAACTAATAAAAAACCAAACCCCAAAACTCAAAATTGCTCTCTAGCGCCCCCTAGGAATACAACACAGACAAACTGCTCCTAAGAAGAAAACACAGACAAAACTGCTTGTAACTTCCGCTAGGTATGTCGTAGAGACATGAAACAAAAACCTCTATGTAGGTCTGACTTAGACCTAGATTCCCCATTAGAAACTTCTATACCTAAAATCAACAGGAAGTTGGCAAAAACCCCTTCAAAGCAACATTTTTGCAAAAAATGCAATTTTTGCCTCTTTGAGCTATAATTTGACCCCCTTAAAATGCTTTAAAACTCACCAAACTTGGCCATGGGCAAAAAATAAAACCAACCTTTTATTATTATTCTTTATTCTTTGTTATTATTCCGCTCCTTCGCACCCTAATTTGACCGCCTTAACATGCTTCAAAACTCACCAAATTTGACACAAACGTTGGTCTGGCAAACCTTCCCAACTTATTAAGCAACCACACCCCAAAAATGAAAATTGCGCGCTAGCGCCCCCTAAAAACACAGAAAAAACAGACTGCTTGTAACTTCCGTTAGGAATGTCGTAGAGACATGAAAGAAAAACCTCTATGTAGGTCTGACTTAGACCTAGATTCCCCATTAGAAACTTCTATACCTAAAATAAACAGGAAGTTGGCAAAAACCCCTTCAAAGCAAAATTTTTGCAAAAAATGCAATTTTTGCCTCTTTGAGCTATAATTTCACCCCCTTAAAATGCTTCAAAACTCACCAAACTTGGCCATGGGCAAAAAATAAAACTAACGTTTTATTATTATTCTTTATTCTTTATTATTATTCCGCTCCTTCGTACCCTAATTTGACCCCCTTAACATGCTTCAAAACTCACCAAATTTGACACAAACGTCAGTCCGGCAAACCTTCCCAACTTATTAAGCAACCAAACCCCAAAAATGAAAATTGCGCGCTAGCGCCCCCTAAAATCACAGAAAAAATAGACCGCTTGTAACTTCCGTTAGGAATGTCGTAGAGACATGAAACAAAAACTACTATGTAGGTCTGACTTAGACCTAGATTCCCCATTAGAAACTTCTATACCTAAAATCAACAGGAAGTTGGCAAAAGCCCCTTCAAAGCAACATTTTTGCAATAAAGCAATTTTTGCCTTTTTGAGCTATAATTTGACCCCCTTAAAATGCTTCAAAACTCACCAAACTTGGCCATGGGCAAAAAATAAAACTAATGTTTTATTATTATTATTTATTCTTTATTATTATTCCGCTCCTTCACACCCTAATTTGACCCCCTTAAAATGCTTCAAAACTCACCAAACTTGGCACACACATCAGGACTGGCAACATTTACGCTCTCGTGAAAAAAACCCACCCCAAAACTCAAAAATGCGTTCTAGCGCAATTTTTGAATAAAACACAGAAAAAACTGCTCCTAAGAAGAAAACTAAGACAAAACTGCTTGTAACTTTCCGTAGGAATGTCAGAAAGACATGAAACAAAAACTTATATGTAGGTCTCACTTAGACCTACATTTTAATAATTGACATCCTTCAGCAAAAATCAACAGGAAGTTGAAAATTACCCCTTCAAAATAAAAGTTTTGTAAACACCCGTCACCTTTTTTCAAACGTTATCTCCTCTGAGCCCGTTTGTCGTTTCGGCTTCAAACTCGCACAGAAGAGAGTTTGAACCCTTTTAATTAAAAGTTTTCAAAAGAGTTTTGATTACTGCTCCGGTTTGGATTTTACGCAGCATCAAAAAAAACCTGCGCAAATTTTCCTAAAAAATGTCTTTTTTGCCTCTTTGAACTGTAATTCGACCCCCTTAAAATGCTTCAAAGTGCAAGTTAAAGCACTACTATGTAAAGCGAAAGCCATTTATCAACATTATCCAGAAAAAACGATCTGTAATTTCACCCCCTTAACATGCTTCAAAACTCACCAAATTTTACACACACATTGGGACTGGCGAAAATTGCCATCTAATAAAAAACCAAACCCCAAAAATCAGAAGTAAACTCTAGCGCCCCCTAAGAAAAAACACAGACAAAACTGCTTATAACTTCTGTTAGGAATGTCGTAGAGACATGAATAAAAAACTTCTATGTAGGTCCAGGGCTTGAGTCTCGGCGGCAGCAGCCAAAGGCGGGCCCGACCAACGCTGCTTGCAGCTTTAATTGCAATTTAGTCCTTAAAGACCCTAAAATGAGATTTTCCTATTCAAACACGGATAGCAGGTCCATTCTATGTGTGATACTTGATCATTTCGCGATATTGCCATATATTTGCTGAAAGGACTTACTAGAGAACATCAACAATAAAGTTAGGGTTGGGGTTGACCCTAACCCTAAGTACAACGAAACTTTGTTTTCAGCACAAAGTTCAAGATGAGACAAACAACAATGTAGAGTTACAGAACAGGAACGCTCATGGGTCGCCACAAGGCGGCCCGCAAAAGATGGGGAAAAAGGTCAACGCTGGGGAAGAATGAGTAAAAAAATGCTATCTAGACTAGGAAAAAAACCACAGCAACGCACCTACACATATTACAACGTACATCTCGAGATATCTAGCAACAGAGGGGAGGGAGTGGGGGGCCATGGTGGCCGGCCGCAGCTCTCAAGCGCCGCCCATCCTTCCGTCAACCCCTATGGGATTATTGTATTTTTCGTGACTTGGTGTCTTAGTAAATGGTGCTTTCATAGTCTTGGCACTTAAACATTTTATTAACAAAGTTCCCGGAAAAAAAAACAATTACCATGGAAACAGACCTTTACTGTGTACCAATCTAAATTAATATTCATCCAAGGAACTTTTATGTGTGTTTAATAATTATATGCCTCTGTATGCAAGAAGTGTGTGTGTTTATTGTTCTTGCATTTATTTATCAGTGTGTGGAGGACTGTCAAGTCGCTGTGCTGCCGCGCGAGTGGGTATGCACTCTAATTAGGATGTTAATTACTCAGAGATGCTAATTAAAATATGCCTGATGAGGCATACGGAGTGGAATGCTAGGTGTCACAATAGAGTGATGCATGGTTTTTTTTGTTCGAAATTACCCGCTCCGGTGTGTGCGCGGGAGAGAGGATCGTGTGTGTTTGCGTACGCCAAATGACAGCAGCCGGTCTAATGTCTCCACCGGGTTGTTTTAGGGTCAGCACTGCTCCGTGTGGCGGGCCGGACTCCACTAAATGAGCTGGGTCGGCAGGACCAAAGCCACGCAGGGCTGATTAACTCCAAATGAAGGCACGGATGAAACAAAGGGAGAGAGTCCTCTCTATTTTCCATAATTCCTTGCGGCGGCCTAAGTGTGAATGAGATGAACGTCGTCGTGGCTTGTGCAGCCCTTTGAGACACTTGTGATTATGAGTTGGAAAATTGTGTTAGATGTAAATATAAACAGAATACAATGATTTGCAAATCCTTTTCAACCCGTATTCAAATGAATGCACTACAAAGACAAGATATTTGATGTTCAAACTCATAAACTTTATTTTTTTTTTGCAAATGATAATTAACTTAGAATGTCACGGCTGCGACACGTGCCAAAGTAGTTGGGAAAGGGCATGTTCACCACTGTGTTACATCACCTTTTCTTTTAACAACACTCAATAAACCTTTGGAACTGAGGAAACTAATTGTTGAAGCTTTGAAAGTGGATTTATTTCCCATTCTTGTTTTATGTAGAGCTTCAGTCGTTCAACTGTCTCGCTGTCGTATTTTACGCTTCATAATGCGCCACACATTTTCCATGGGAGACAGGTCTGGACTGCAGGCGGGCCAGGAAAGTACCCGCACTCTTTTTTTTACAAAGCCACGCTGTTATAACACGTGCTGAATATGGCTTGGCATTGTCTGGCTGAAATAAGCAGGGGCGTCCATGAAAAAGTCGGCGCTTAGATGGCAGCATATGTTGTTCCAAAACCTGTATGTACCTTTCAGCATTAATGGTGCCT
>NC_084624.1:8237858-8265358 GCF_033978795.1 Nerophis ophidion
TAAGACTAGATGTGACCAGTCGAAGAGTAAATGTGACCAGTCTAAGAGTAGATGTGACCAGTCAAAGACTAGATGTGACCAATCTAAGGCTAGATGTGACCAATGTAAAACTCGATGTGACCAATCTAAGACTAGATGTGACCAGTCAAAGACTAGATGTGACCAATCTAAGGCTAGATGTGACCAATGTAAAACTAGATGTGACCAATCTAAGACTAGATGTGAACAATCTTAGACTAGATGTTACCAATCTAAGACCACATGTGCCCAATCTAAATCTAAGATTAGATCTGACCAATCTTAATCTAAGACTAAATCTGACCAATCTAAATCTAAGCTTAAATCTGACAAATCCAAGTCTAATACTAGATGTGACCAGTTGTACTTTAGATGTGACCAAATCTAAGGCTAGATGTGACCAGTCTAAGACTAGATGTGACCAGTCTAAGACTACATGTGACCAGTCTAAGACTAGATGTGACCAGTCAAAGACTAGATGTGACCAGTCAAAGACTAGATGTGACCAGTCAAAGACTAGATATGACCAGTCAAAGACTAGATGTGACCAGTCGAAGAGTAGATGTGACCAGTCAAAGACTAGATGTGACCATTCAAAGACTAGATGTGCCCAATCTAAAACTAAAATTAGAATTGACCAATCTTAATCTAAGACTAAATCTGACCAATCTAAGACTAAATCTGACAAATCCAAGTCTAATACTAGATGTGACCAGTCGAAGAATAGATGTGACCAATCTAAGACTAGATGTAAACAATCTAAGACTAGATGTAAACAATCTAAGACTAGATGTGACCAATCTAAGACTAGATGTGACCAATCTAAGACTAGATGTGACCAATCTAAGACTAGATGTGACCAGTCGAAGACTAGATGTGACCAGTCGAAGACTAGATGTGACCAGTCGAAGACTAGATGTGACCAGTCGAAGACTAGATGTGACCAGTCGAAGACTAGATGTGACCAGTCAAAGACTAGATGTGACCAATCTAAGAGTAGATGTGACCAGTCAAAGACTAGATGTGACCAATCTAAGGCTAGATGTGACCAGTCAAAGACTAGATGTGACCAATCTAAGGCTAGATGTGACCAATGTAAAACTAGATGTGACCAATCTAAATCTAAAATTAGAATTGACCAATCTTAATCTAAGACTAAATCTGACCAATCTAAATCTAAGACTAAATCTGACAAATCCATGTCTAATACTATATCTGACCAGTCGAAGAATAGATGTAAACAATCTAAGAGTAGATGTGACCAATCTAAGACTAGATGTGACCAATCTAAGACTAGATGTGACCAATCTAAGACTAGATGTGACCAATCTTAGACTAGATGTGACCAATCTTAGACTAGATGTTACCAATCTAAGACTAGATGTTACCAATCTAAGACTAGATGTGACCAATCTTAGACTAGATGTGAACAATCTTAGACTAGATGTGACCAGTCTAAGAGTAGATGTGACCAGTCTAAGAGTAGATGTGACCAGTCTAAGACTAGATGTGACCAGTCAAAGACTAGATGTGACCAATGTAAAACTAGATGTGACCAATCTAAGACTAGATGTGACCAGTCAAAGACTAGATGTGACCAATGTAAAACTAGATGTGACCAATCTAAATCTAACACTAAATCTGACAAATCCATGTCTAATACTAGATCTGACCAGTCGAAGAATAGATGTAAACAATCTAAGAGTAGATGTGACCAATCTTAGACTAGATGTGAACAATCTTAGACTAGATGTGACCAGTCTAAGACTAGATGTGACCAGTCTAAGACTAGATGTGACCAGTCTAAGACTAGATGTGACCAGTCTAAGACTAGATGTGACCAGTCTAAGACTAGATGTGAACAATCTTAGACTAGATGTGAACAATCTTAGACTAGATGTGACCAATCTAACACTAGATGTGCCCAATCTAAATCTAAGATTAGATCTGACCAATCTTAATCTAAGACTAAATCTGACCAATCTAAATCTAAATTTAAATCTGACAAATCCATGTCTAATACTAGATGTGACCAGTTGTACTTTAGATGTGACCAAATCTAAGGCTAGATGTGACCAATCTAAGACTAGATGTGACCATTCTAAGACTAGATGTTCACAATCTAAATCTAAGATTGGATTTGACCAATCTTAATCTAAAACTAAATCTGACCAATCTAAATCTAAGACTAAATCTGACAAATCCAAGTCTAATACTAGATGTGACCAGTCGTACTTTTAGATGTGACCAATCGTACTTTAGATGTGACCAGTCTAAGACTAGATGTGACCAGTCTAAGACTAGATGTGACCAATCTAAGACTAGATGTGACCAATCGAAGTCTAAGACTAGATCTGACTAGACACAATACTTAGGTCCAGAGTCATGAAATAAGTGTCACTGTGGTCATCCTTTTAAGAAACACATTGTTTCAAAACCTAGTAAGCTAACTTCAGTTATGTCCACAATGCAGAGTCTGGGCTCAACAGAAAACTGCTTAGAAGACAATCCAGGAAATCAGTTTTTGGGGCAGTAGGGGAGGTCCCGACTGTGTTAAATCCTCTGGGGGGAACCTAACTGTGCCACACTCCACACAACCAGACTGAGGACTAGAAACCCCAGGACATCTATTGTGCTCTCTGTTGGGATGCATTCAACGTTTCTGCAAATTGTTCGGAACACTCAACAGATGTTGTCTTTGATGTTTTCCTCAGAGACATTTTGTTTCAACCACGACCTTGTTTTGTTGAGTGAGTGTGCACAGTAGCGACGCTCCTGGACTGACTTACACTTGAAGTCACACAGTTGAAGTTTTGTTGAGTGAGTGTGCACAGTAGCGACGCTCCTGGACTGACTTACACTTGAAGTCACACAGTTGAAGTTTTGTTGAGTGAGTGTGCACAGTAGCAACGCTCCTGGACTGACTTGCACTTGAAGTCACACAGTTGAAGTTTTGTTGAGTGAGTGTGCACAGTAGCGACGCTCCTGGACTGACTTACACTTGAAGTCACACAGTTTAAGTTTTGTTGAGTGAGTGTGCACAGTAGCAACGCTCCTGGACTGACTTACACTTGAAGTCACACAGTGGAAGTTTTGTTGAGTGAGTGTGCACAGTAGCAACGCTCCTGGACTGACTCGCACTTGAAGTCACACAGTTGAAGTTTTGTTGAGTGAGTGTGCACAGTAGCAACGCTCCTGGACTGACTTATACTTGAAGTCACACAGTTGAAGTTTTGTTGAGTGAGTGTGCACAGTAGCAACGCTCCTGGACTGACTTACACTTGAAGTCACACAGTTGAAGTTTTGTTGAGTGAGTGTGCACAGTAGCAACGCTCCTGGACTGACTCACACTTGAAGTCACACAGTTGAAGTTTTGTTGAGTGAGTGTGCACAGTAGCGACGCTCCTGGACTGACTTACACTTGAAGTCACACAGTTGAAGTTTTGTTGAGTGAGTGTGCACAGTAGCAACACTCCTGGACTGACTTACACTTGAAGTCACACAGTTGAAGTTTTGTTGAGTGAGTGTGCACAGTAGCAACACTCCTGGACTGACTTACACTTGAAGTCACACAGTTGGAGTTTTGTTGAGTGAGTGTGCACAGTAGCAACACTCCTGGACTGACTCACACTTGAAGTCACACAGTTGAAGTTTTGTTGAGTGAGTGTGCACAGTAGCAACACTCCTGGACTGACTTACACTTGAAGTCACACAGTTGAAGTTTTGTTGAGTGAGTGTGCACAGTAGCAACGCTCCTGGACTGACTTACACTTGAAGTCACACAGTTGAAGTTTTGTTGAGTGAGTGTGCACAGTAGCAACACTCCTGGACTGACTTACACTTGAAGTCACACAGTTGAAGTTTTGTTGAGTGAGTGTGCACAGTAGCAACACTCCTGGACTGACTTACACTTGAAGTCACACAGTTGAAGTTTTGTTGAGTGAGTGTGCACAGTAGCAACGCTCCTGGACTGACTTACACTTGAAGTCACACAGTTGAAGTTTTGTTGAGTGAGTGTGCACAGTAGCAACGCTCCTGGACTGACTTACACTTGAAGTCACACAGTTGAAGTTTTGTTGAGTGAGTGTGCAAAAGTAGCAACGCTCCTGGACTGACTTACACTTGAAGTCACACAGTTGAAGTTTTGTTGAGTGAGTGTGCACAGTAGCGACGCTCCTGGACTGACTTACACTTGAAGTCACACAGTTGAAGTTTTGTTGAGTGAGTGTGCACAGTAGCAACGCTCCTGGACTGACTTACACTTTAAGTCACACAGTTGAAGTTTTGTTGAGTGAGTGTGCACAGTAGCGACGCTCCTGGACTGACTTACACTTGAAGTCACACAGTTGAAGTTTTGTTGAGTGAGTGTGCACAGTAGCGACGCTCCTGGACTGACTTACACTTGAAGTCACACAGTTGAAGTTTTGTTGAGTGAGTGTGCACAGTAGCAACGCTCCTGGACTGACTCACACTTGAAGTCACACAGTTGAAGTTTTGTTGAGTGAGTGTGCACAGTAGCGACGCTCCTGGACTGACTTACACTTGAAGTCACACAGTTGAAGTTTTGTTGAGTGAGTGTGCACAGTAGCAACACTCCTGGACTGACTTACACTTGAAGTCACACAGTTGAAGTTTTGTTGAGTGAGTGTGCACAGTAGCAACACTCCTGGACTGACTTACACTTGAAGTCACACAGTTGGAGTTTTGTTGAGTGAGTGTGCACAGTAGCAACACTCCTGGACTGACTCACACTTGAAGTCACACAGTTGAAGTTTTGTTGAGTGAGTGTGCACAGTAGCAACACTCCTGGACTGACTTACACTTGAAGTCACACAGTTGAAGTTTTGTTGAGTGAGTGTGCACAGTAGCAACGCTCCTGGACTGACTTACACTTGAAGTCACACAGTTGAAGTTTTGTTGAGTGAGTGTGCACAGTAGCAACACTCCTGGACTGACTTACACTTGAAGTCACACAGTTGAAGTTTTGTTGAGTGAGTGTGCACAGTAGCAACACTCCTGGACTGACTTACACTTGAAGTCACACAGTTGAAGTTTTGTTGAGTGAGTGTGCACAGTAGCAACGCTCCTGGACTGACTTACACTTGAAGTCACACAGTTGAAGTTTTGTTGAGTGAGTGTGCACAGTAGCAACGCTCCTGGACTGACTTACACTTGAAGTCACACAGTTGAAGTTTTGTTGAGTGAGTGTGCACAGTAGCAACGCTCCTGGACTGACTTACACTTGAAGTCACACAGTTGAAGTTTTGTTGAGTGAGTGTGCACAGTAGCAACGCTCCTGGACTGACTTACACTTGAAGTCACACAGTTGAAGTTTTGTTGAGTGAGTGTGCACAGTAGCAACGCTCCTGGACTGACTTACACTTGAAGTCACACAGTTGAAGTTTTGTTGAGTGAGTGTGCACAGTAGCAACGCTCCTGGACTGACTTACACTTGAAGTCACACAGTTGAAGTTTTGTTGAGTGAGTGTGCACAGTAGCGACGCTCCTGGACTGACTTACACTTGAAGTCACACAGTTGAAGATTTGTTGAGTGAGTGTGCACAGTAGCGACGCTCCTGGACTGACTCACACTTGAAGTCACACAGTTGAAGTTTTGTTGAGTGAGTGTGCACAGTAGCGACGCTCCTGGACTGACTTACACTTGAAGTCACACAGTTGAAGTTTTGTTGAGTGAGTGTGCACAGTAGCGACGCTCCTGGACTGACTTACACTTGAAGTCACACAGTTGAAGTTTTGTTGAGTGAGTGTGCACAGTAGCGACGCTCCTGGACTGACTCACACTTGAAGTCACACAGTTGAAGTTTTGTTGAGTGAGTGTGCACAGTAGCAACGCTCCTGGACTGACGTACACTTGAAGTCACACAGTTGAAGTTTTGTTGAGTGAGTGTGCACAGTAGCGACGCTCCTGGACTAACTCACACTTGAAGTCACACAGTTGAAGTTTTGTTGAGTGAGTGTGCACAGTAGCGACGCTCCTGGACTGACTTACACTTGAAGTCACACAGTTGAAGTTTTGTTGAGTGAGTGTGCACAGTAGCGACGCTCCTGGACTGACTTACACTTGAAGTCACACAGTTGAAGTTTTGTTGAGTGAGTGTGCACAGTAGCGACGCTCCTGGACTGACTCACACTTGAAGTCACACAGTTGAAGTTTTGTTGAGTGAGTGTGCACAGTAGCGACGCTCCTGGACTGACGTACACTTGAAGTCACACAGTTGAAGTTTTGTTGAGTGAGTGTGCACAGTAGCGACGCTCCTGGACTGACTCACACTTGAAGTCACACAGTTGAAGTTTTGTTGAGTGAGTGTGCACAGTAGCGACGCTCCTGGACTGACTTACACTTGAAGTCACACAGTTGAAGTTTTGTTGAGTGAGTGTGCACAGTAGCAACGCTCCTGGACTGACTTACACTTGAAGTCACACAGTTGAAGTTTTGTTGAGTGAGTGTGCACAGTAGCAACGCTCCTGGACTGACTTACACTTGAAGTCACACAGTTGAAGTTTTGTTGAGTGAGTGTGCACAGTAGCAACGCTCCTGGACTGACGTACACTTGAAGTCACACAGTTGAAGTTTTGTTGAGTGAGTATGCACAGTAGCGACGCTCCTGGACTGACTCACACTTGAAGTCACACAGTTGACGTTTTGTTGAGTGAGTGTACACAGTAGCGACGCTCCTGGACTGACTTACACTTGAAGTCACACAGTTGAAGTTTTGTTGAGTGATTGTGCACAGTAGCAACACTCCTGGACTGACTTACACTTGAAGTCACACAGTTGAAGTTTTGTTGAGTGAGTGTGCACAGTAGCGACGCTCCTGGACTGACTTACACTTGAAGTCACACAGTTGAAGTTTTGTTGAGTGAGTGTGCACAGTAGCGACGCTCCTGGACTGACTTACACTTGAAGTCACACAGTTGAAGTTTTGTTGAGTGAGTGTGCACAGTAGCAACGCTCCTGGACTGACTTACAGTTGAAGTCACACAGTTGAAGTTTTGTTGAGTGAGTGTGCACAGTAGCAACGCTCCTGGACTGACGTACACTTGAAGTCACACAGTTGAAGTTTTGTTGAGTGAGTATGCACAGTAGCGACGCTCCTGGACTGACTCACACTTGAAGTCACACAGTTGAAGTTTTGTTGAGTGAGTGTGCACAGTAGCGACGCTCCTGGACTGACTTACACTTGAAGTCACACAGTTGAAGTTTTGCTGAGTGAGTGTGCACAGTAGCGACGCTCCTGGACTGACTTACACTTGAAGTCACACAGTTGAAGTTTTGTTGAGTGAGTGTGCACAGTAGCAACGCTCCTGGACTGACTTACACTTGAAGTCACACAGTTGAAGTTTTGTTGAGTGAGTGTGCACAGTAGCAACGCTCCTGGACTGACGTACACTTGAAGTCACACAGTTGAAGTTTTGTTGAGTGAGTGTGCACAGTAGCGACGCTCCTGGACTGACTTACACTTGAAGTCACACAGTTGAAGTTTTGTTGAGTGAGTGTGCACAGTAGCAACGCTCCTGGACTGACGTACACTTGAAGTCACACAGTTGAAGTTTTGTTGAGTGAGTATGCACAGTAGCGACGCTCCTGGACTGACTCACACTTGAAGTCACACAGTTGACGTTTTGTTGAGTGAGTGTACACAGTAGCGACGCTCCTGGACTGACTTACACTTGAAGTCACACAGTTGAAGTTTTGTTGAGTGATTGTGCACAGTAGCAACACTCCTGGACTGACTTACACTTGAAGTCACACAGTTGAAGTTTTGTTGAGTGAGTGTGCACAGTAGCGACGCTCCTGGACTGACTTACACTTGAAGTCACACAGTTGAAGTTTTGTTGAGTGAGTGTGCACAGTAGCGACGCTCCTGGACTGACTTACACTTGAAGTCACACAGTTGAAGTTTTGTTGAGTGAGTGTGCACAGTAGCAACGCTCCTGGACTGACTTACAGTTGAAGTCACACAGTTGAAGTTTTGTTGAGTGAGTGTGCACAGTAGCAACGCTCCTGGACTGACGTACACTTGAAGTCACACAGTTGAAGTTTTGTTGAGTGAGTATGCACAGTAGCGACGCTCCTGGACTGACTCACACTTGAAGTCACACAGTTGAAGTTTTGTTGAGTGAGTGTGCACAGTAGCGACGCTCCTGGACTGACTTACACTTGAAGTCACACAGTTGAAGTTTTGCTGAGTGAGTGTGCACAGTAGCGACGCTCCTGGACTGACTTACACTTGAAGTCACACAGTTGAAGTTTTGTTGAGTGAGTGTGCACAGTAGCAACGCTCCTGGACTGACGTACACTTGAAGTCACACAGTTGAAGTTTTGTTGAGTGAGTGTGCACAGTAGCAACGCTCCTGGACTGACGTACACTTGAAGTCACACAGTTGAAGTTTTGTTGAGTGAGTGTGCACAGTAGCGACGCTCCTGGACTGACTTACACTTGAAGTCACACAGTTGAAGTTTTGTTGAGTGAGTGTGCACAGTAGCAACGCTCCTGGACTGACTTGCACTTGAAGTCACAGAGTTGAAGTCACTCCGTGTGCTGATGTTGATTCCATCCCCTGACAAGAATGTTTGCCATGAAACATTTGAAACGCCTCTAAGTAGGGTTGGATGCTGTACCGGTACTAGTATAGCAGGGGGGGTCCAAAGTGCGGACCGGGGGCCATTTTTTAACAGCCCTAAGCACATTCTAAAAATACGATTTAAAAAAACATAAAAAGTGGTATAATAGAGCTAACAGGTGAAATGTGACAAGAAAATGTTGCAATGTTTACTCTAATAACACAAAGTGAAGTGAATTATATTTATATAGCGATTTTCTCTACCGACTCAAAGCTCTTTACATAGTGAAACCCAATATCTAAGTTACATTTAAACCAGTCTGGGTGTCACTGGGAGCAGGTGGGTAAAGTGTCTTGCCCAAGGACACAACGGCAGTGACTAGGATGGCGGAAGCGGGAATCGAACCTGCAACCCTCAAGTTGCTGGCACGGCCACTCTACCAACCGAGCTATGCCGCCCAAAGCTGCCATGCAGGCTGTTGTTTACTAAAAAAATAATAATAAATCAAAATCAATGTCATTATGAATTATTGACCTATTCAAGGCTCCAACGACCTCACATTAAATATTCCACTTTAAGATATTTTTGGGGAAAATGTTGCATGTTTTGTGTTTGCCATATAAAAAAAACAAATTTGTTTATTTTCTATAAAGAAGGGCTTAAAAGAAAAAAAACATAAACACCAATAATATATATCTGTGTGTGTGTGGTGTGTGTGTGTGTATATATATATATATATATATATATATATATATATATATATATATATATCTCCATCCATTTCTACCGCTTATTCCCTTTTGGGGGCGCTGGCGCCTATATCAGCTACAAGCGGGCCGAAGGAGGTGTACACTCTGGACAAGTCGCCACCTCATCGCAGGGCCAACACAAATAGACAACATTCACATTCACACACTAGGGCCAATTTAGTGTTGCCAATCAATTATGTATATATATACACACACACACACACACACACACACACACACACACACACACACACATATATAAAGTGGGGAAAAAAAGTATTTAGTCAGCCAGCGATTGTGCAAGTTCTCCCGCTTAAAAAGATGACAGAGTTCTGTAATTTTCATCATAGGTACACTTCAACTGTGAGAGACAGAATGTGAAAAAAAAATCCAGGAATTCACATTGTTGGAATTTTAAATAATTTATTTGTAAATTATGGTGGAAAATAAGTATTTGGTCAAGCATTCAAAGCTCTCACTGATGGAAG
This sequence comes from Nerophis ophidion, assembly GCF_033978795.1. Classification (NCBI taxonomy): domain Eukaryota; kingdom Metazoa; phylum Chordata; class Actinopteri; order Syngnathiformes; family Syngnathidae; genus Nerophis; species Nerophis ophidion. The sequence goes on from NC_084624.1 coordinate 8,247,701, forward strand.
GAAGTTTTGGCTCAAAATCTCACGATACATGGCCCCATTCATTCTTTCCTTAACACGGATCAATCGTCCTGTCCCCTTAGCAGAAAAACAGCCCCAAAGCATGATGTTTCCACCCCCGTGCTTCACAGTAGGTGTGGTGTTCTTGGGATGCAACTCAGTATTCTTCTTCCTCCAAACACCACCAGTTGAGTTTATACCAAAAAGTTATATTTTGGTTTCATCTGACCACATGACATTCTCCCAATCCTCTGCTGTATCATCCATGTATCCATTTTGTGTATATATATATATATATATATATATATATATATGATATATGATATATGAAAAAATTGTGTTGCTGTGGTTTGGACACCCCTGCTCTACATCCTTTAAAGACTAACATTACCTTAGAATAAACCCTTACTAAAATAGGCTTCTTTAAAACTGGCATTGCCCATTAAGAACAACAAAATAGTGACATACTGATGGCAGAAGCTGCCTTGCAAGGCGCTTACCACGACCCATCGGGAGCAGTTAGGGGTTCTGTGTCTTGCTCAAGGACACCTCGACACGAGCTCGCCGTTCAAGAATTGAACCAGTAACCCTCCAGTCGTAACCCCACTGAGCCATGCCAGACAGCAAATCCATTGTCAATACAACTCTGACCCTCTCCTATCTGAGATCTGTGAAATGTTGAAGTATGGGCCTGAACCGGTTTTGCAACAGCATTCATTAGAGTGGAACATTTCTGTCTTCATTAAAATTTAAATCATTTTCCCTCAGAAACCAGTGCTCCATTTTTACTTTCACTGAGCTATGATGCGTCTTAGACTGTACACACCTTCGCTATCTAGGCCAATGCCTCCCCTGGCCATGGAGTTGGTATGAGAACCCAACAACACACCACGTTTGCGGAACCTGCAAGGATCCCGGCTGATGGATTTCCTTGTCCCTGAAAACCGAGGTTAGAATGCCTGTGAAAAACAGGATCACGAAACAAGACCGATTCAGTTCTGTTAGAAAGGATCATTTGTGGATGAGGTATATGCTAATAATGGGCGTATATTTATTTGGTCCATCCATCCATCCATCTTCTTCCGCTTATCCGAGGTGGGGTTGCGGGGGCAGCAGCCTAAGCAGGGAAGCCCAGACTTCCCTCTCCCTAGCCACTACGTCTACTGCTCTTCCCGGGGAATCCCGAGGCGTTCCAAGGCCAGCCTGGAGACATAGTCTTCCCAACGTGTCCTGGGTCTTTCTCGTGTCCTCCTACTGGTTGGACGTGCCCGAAACACCTCCCTAGGGAGGCGTTTGGGTGGCATCCTGACCAGATGCCTGAACCACCTCATCTGGCTCCTCTCCATGTGAAGGAGCAGCGGATTTACTTTGAGTTCCTCCCGGATGGCAGAGCTTCTCACCCTATCTCTAAGGGAGAGCCTCGCCACCCAGCGAAGGAAAATCATTTGGGCCGCTTGTACCCGTGATCTTGTCCTTTCGGTCATAACCCAAAGCTCATGACCATAGGTGAGAATGGGAATGTAGATCGACCGGAAAATTGAGAGTTTTTCCTTCTGGCTCAGCTCCTTCTTCACCACAATGGATCGATACAGCGTCCGCATTACTGAAGACGCCGCACCGATCCGCCTGTCGATCTCACCATCCACTCGTGAACAAGACTCTGAGGTACTTGAACTCATCCACTTTGGGCAGGGTCTCCTCCCCCAACCGGGAGACGGTACTCCTCCCTTTTACAGGCGAGAACCATGGACTCGGACTTGGGGGTGCTGATTCTCATCCCAGTCGCTTCACACCTGGCTGAAAACCGATCCAGTGAGAGCTGAAGATCCTGGCCAGTTGAAGCCATCAGACCTAATCCTGCAGCCAAAAAAACGAATCCCCTCAACGTCCGGACTGCGCCTAGAAATTCTGTCCATAAAAGTTATGAACAGAATGGGTGACAAAGGGCAGCCTTGGCAGAGTCCAACACTCACTGGAAACGTGTCCGACTTACTGCCGGCAATGCGGACCAAGCTCTGACACTGATCATACAGGGAGCGGACCGCCACAATCAGACAGTCCGATACCCCATACTCTCTGAGCACTCCCCACAGGACTTCCTGAGGGACACGGTCGAATGCCTTCTCCAAGTCCACAAAGCACATGTAGACTGGTTGGGCAAACTCCCATGCACCCTCAAGAACCCTGCCCAGAGTATAGAGCTGGTCCACAGTTCCACGACCAGGACAAAAACCACACTGTTCCTCCTGAATCCGAGGTTGGACTATCCGGCGTAGCCTCCTCCCCAGTACACCTGAATAGACCTTACCGGGAAGGCTGAGGAGTGTGATCCCACGGTTTTTATTTATTATTATTTACAGTATTTGGTTCCAAATTAGTGTTTTGAACAGGACCAGGAAACCACTCTCAGTGCTAAAAAAATATGTTTCGATATCTGCGTAGAATTGAGAAGAATAATGCTGCCCGGAGGAGTTTCACCATAGCAGAAGTAGTCTTGGAAGTATCGGACTTCCCAGAGTTGGCGTTCTTGATCAATCCTAAACAAGCTGAGATATTTTTAAAGACAAAACAGAAGACCAAAGTCCAAAACAAATCCTTTTCTCCACATCACTACAATCATATTCCACTTTCACTATTCAATTGTTCATGTTTCTTGAAGATTGCGTCATTGATCAACAATGTATTGGTATTGGCGTCCCAACTTTGCTACAGTTCTCAGCCTTTCATAGTCACGGCTGCATTTCTCCAAGTCAGTCGTGTGTAAGTGACTGGAAGAAAAGCTCCGACTCAAAGTTGTTTAAGGCCACTTACTCTCCGAATTCACATATAAATCTCAAACCTTCGGATATGAGTGGCCGCCCTGAGATTGGTAAATTGTGAGTCAAACCAAAGTCTATAAAAATGGGAGCCATTACCTCCCTGCTTGGCATTTAGCATCAAGTGTTGGAATTGGGGGTTAAATCACCAAAAAATATTCCTGGGCGCGGCCACTGCTGCTGCTCACTGCTCCCCTCACCTTCCAGGGGGTGAACAAAGGTGATGGGTCAAATGCAGAGAAGTGTGAGACAATCATTGGTACTTTAACTTACTTAATAAGGGGCCCTGCGATGGGGTGGTGACTTGTCCAGGGAGTACACCGCCTTCCGCTCAAATGCAGCTGAGATAGGCTCCAGCATATTTTGTGTTTGCCATATACAAACCCTGTGTCCATATGAGTTGGGAAATTGTGTTAGATGTAAATATAAACAGAATACAATGATTTGCAAATCCATTTCAACCCATATTCAGTTGAATATGCTACAAAGACAACATATTTGATGTTCAAACTCATAAACTTTGATTTTTTTTTTTGCAAATAATAATTGACTTGGAATTTCATGGCTGCAACACGTGCCAAAGTAGTTGGGAAAGGGCATGTTCACCACTGTGTTACATCACCTTTTCTTTTAACAACACTCAATAAACGTTTGGGAACTGAGGAAACTAATTGTTGAAGCTTTGAAAGTGGAATTCTTTCCCGTTCTTGTTTTATGTAGAGCTTCAGTCGTTCAACAGTCCGGGGTCTCCGCTGTCCTATTTTATGTTTCATAATGCGCCACACATTTTCCACGGGAGACAGGTCTGGTCAGTAGGCGGGCCAGGAAAGTACCTACGCTCTTTTTTTACGAAGTCACCCTGTTGTTACACTTGCTGAAATAAGCAGGGGCGTCCATGATAACGTTGCATGGATGACAACATATGTTGTTCCAAAACCTGTATGGACCTTTCAGCATTAATGGTGCCTTCACAGATGTGTAAGTTACCCATGCCTTGGGCACTAATGCACCCCCATACCATCACACATGCTGGCGTTTGAACTTTGCCCCTATAACAATCCGAATGGTTATTTTCCTCTTTGTTCTGGAGGACACTACATCCTCTGTTTCCAAATATAATTTGAAATGTGGACTCATCAGACCACAGAACACTTTTCCACTTTGCATCAGTCCATCTTCGATGAGCTTAGGCCCAGCGAAGCCGGCGGTGGTTCAGGATGTGGTTGATAAATAGGTTTGGCTTTGCATAGTAGAGTTTTAACTTGCACTTACAGATGTAGCGACCAACTGTAGTTACTGACTGATTTTATGAAGTGTTTTCCTGAGCCCATGTGGTGATATCCTTTACACACTGATGTCGGTTTTTTGATGCAGTAGCACCTGAGGGATCAAAGGTCCGTAATATCATCGCTCACGTGCAGTGATTTCTCCAGATTCTCTGAACTTTTTGATGATTTTACGGACCGTAGATAGCAAAATCCCTAAATTCCTTGCAATAGCTCGTTGATAAAAGTTGTTCTAAAACTGTTCGACAATTTGTTTAAAAATAGGTGAACCCTCACCCCATCCTTGTTTGTGAATGACTTAGCATTTCATGGAAGCTGTTTTTATACCCAATCATGGCACCCACCTGTTCCCAATTAGCCTGCACACCTGTGGGATGTTCCATATAAGTGTTTGATGAGCATTATCAGTATTTATTGCCACCTTTCCCAACTTCTTTGTCACGTGTTACTGGCATCAAATTCTAAAGTTACTGATTATTTGCCAACAAAATAAAGTTTATGAGTTTGAACATCAAATATGTTGTCTTTGTAGCATATTCAACTGAATATGGGTTGAAAAGGATTTGCAAATCATTGTATTCTGTTTATATTTACATCTAACACAATTTCCCAACTCATATGGAAACGGGGTTTGTAAAAAACTGAGCTGTTTTTTTCAAAGAAGGGCCTAAAATGAACAAACAAAAAACATAAACAACAATAAAACTTATAATTGACGGATGGATTTGAAGTTGATATTGAGATTATTGTCTTAAAAGTAAAATGTATCATTTATTTTCTGGCACTTTAATGAGTAGGACCCTTTTGGATCACCAATAATTTTAGTATGATTTTTTTTTTAAGAGTCATTGCTCAAAAAATAATAATGAGTTAAAATCTACGGTGTTATTAGTTATTGACTTTTTTAAGGCTCCAATTATTATATAATCCTAAATATTCCACTTAAAAAAACATTGGGTGATAATGCATATTTTGTGTTTTTTCCCCCCTCAAAAACAGGGTTTTCTTTGACAAAAAGAGCATAAAACTTAAATCTTTAAAATCCTTATATTGACAGATGGAGCTAATGTTGATCTGGAGATTTAAAACTTGAATACCGTATTTCCTTGAATTGCCGCAGGGCATATAATATGCGCCTGCCTTGAATTACTGCCGGGTCAAACTAGCTTCCCGAAATAATTAGCGCATGCATGCTTAGTATTACCGCCTGGTCAAACTCGTGACACTTCTCCTTGTCATCATTTTCAAAATGGAGGAGGCTGATTTCAATACTGGTAATATTAAATCGCATAAAGGGAAGAAGATTAAGAGCTATTCAGTAGGATTTAAGGTCCAAGCTTACATCACACTCAATTTTTTTACTGCATGCCTTTGGTAAGTGCCGGAGTGAGAAGAGGTTTTAAAATAATTAACACATGCTTACTTTTACCGCATGCCTTTAGTAAGCGCCGGAGTGAGAAGAGGTTTTAAAATATTTAACGCATGCTTACTTTTACCGCATGCCTTTGGTAAGCGCAGGAGTGAGAAGAGGTTTTAAATCAATTAGCGCCCCGGCGGCAATTCAAGGAAATATGGTAATAATAAAACACAATTATACTGAATAATGACACATTTTCAATATTTTTTTCGACCAAAACCCTTTGGGGTCCCCGGGATCAAACCTGAATGTATATTGGTTATACAAATATTGTATTGGTGTTTAAAATTGAAAAAATGTCAAAATGGCCCCCGCTTGCTTTGATTTTTCAGTCTGCGCCCCTAAATGGACTCCGCCAAGGTTGCCCTTTGTCACCGATTCTGTTCATAACTTTTATGGACAGAATTTCTAGGCGCAGTCAAGGCATTGAGGGGTTCCGGTTTGGTGGCCGCGGGATTAGGTCTCTGCTTTTTGCAGACGATGTGGTCCTGTTTGCTTCATCTGACCGCGATCTTCAGCTCTCACTGGATCGGTTCGCAGCCGAGTGTGAAGCGGCCGGAATGAGAATCAGCACCTCCAAATCCGAGTCCATGGTTCTCTCCCGGAAAAGGGTGGAATGCCATCTCCAGGTTGGGGAGGAGACCCTGCCCCAGGTGGAGGAGTTCAAGTACCTAGGAGTCTTGTTCACGAGTGAGGGAAGAGTGGATCGTGAGATCGACAGGCGGATCGGTGCGGCGTCTTCAGTAATGCGGACGTTGTACCGATCCGTTGTGGTGAAGAAGGAGCTGAGCCGGAAGGCAAAGCTCTCAATTTACCGGTGGATCTACGTTCCCATCCTCACCTATGGTCATGAGGTTTGGGTCATGACCGAAAGGATAAGATCACGGGTATAAGCGGCCGAAATGAGTTTCCTCCGCCGTGTGGCGGGGCTCTCTCTTAGAGATCGGGTGAGAAGCTCTGCCATCCGGGAGGAACTCAAAGTAAAGCCGCTGCTCCTTCACATCGAGAGGAGCCAGATGAGGTGGTTCGGGCATCTGGTCAGGATGCCACCCGAACGCCTCCCGAGGGAGGTGTTTAGGGCACGTCCAACCGGTAGGAGGCCTCGGGTAAGACCCAGGACACGTTGGGAAGACTATGTCTCCCGGCTGGCCTGGGAACGCCTCGGGATCCCCTGGGAAGAGCTAGACGAAGTGGCTGGGGAGAGGGAAGTCTGGGCTTCCCTGCTTAGGCTGCTGCCCCCGCGACCCGACCTCTGATAAGCGGAAGAAGATGGATGGATGGATGGATGGCCCCTAAATGGAAAAAGTTTGGACACCCCTGCTCTATACCTTCATACTTAGTTATTTCCAAGATATTTCTTAAGTTCAATAGTGTTTCTCACCTTCTTTATCAAAGTGCTGCAACTTGAGCATTTCTTTGTTCCCTTTGTGGTCTTTTTTGCGGTTGTATTCTGTAAAATAAACAAAAAAACAAAAAATTGTTTGGGCACTCAATTCAGCAGGGTAACACGCAGGCATATAGATGGTATACCAAAACCGCGGCAAAGTTTGAGGGAAAAGTTTTATGGAAAAATGGGGCGTGCGAAAACCAAAGTATGAAAGCAAAGTGACCGGTGCAGGGTGTAGACCGAAGTCAACACCAGGTTGAGTGGTAGAAAAGAGATGGACGATGGTGATGAATCCCAACATGAAGGTCACCAAGTGTCTTGGCAGCACTCGTTTGTTTACTATTGTTGTTTTTGTTTGCATGTTCATGTCTACAAGAATGTTTAATGGCAGCTGTTGTGCTGGTTTTCTGCAGCAGCAACATACCTCATAGCAGCTGAGGGATGCCAGCAGCTTGAGCAAATCAATAAGCGGCTGATGAAGCATGACTCCACGCCGCCCGCAGAACTGTACTCACTTTTCCAGCACCATGATTAGTGTTCACGGATTTTATCATTTCTCCACCGGAAAAAAGTTAGTCACATCTCAAAGACCTCCACCAGTTCATAAAAGCATAACGAGCATGTAAAGAAATGTATATATGTGTATATATGTATGTGTATATATATATATATGTGTATGTATTTGTGTATTTATATATATATTTTCATGCATAATAATAATAATAATAATAATAGATTTTATTTGTAAAAAGCACTTTACGTTGAGCAAACAACCGCAAAGTGCCACAATGTAAAACAAATAAAAAAATTGTAATAAATAAAATATAAAACTAGAAACAGCCCAATAGCTAGAACCAGCATGCATGTCTATAACAAGGCTTTTTTTAAAAAAAAGATGGGTTTTTAAGCCTTTTTTAAAAGCATCCACAGTCTGAGGTACCCTCAGGTGGTCAGGGAGAGCGTTCCACAGACTGGGAGCAGCGGAGCAGAAAGCCCGGTCTCCCATTGTTCGGAGCTTGTATGGAGCAGAGGTGTCGTGTGGAGGATTTGGGGGTCAGCAGTTCCTTGAGGTAGAGGGGGGCATTTCCATGGAGGCACTGGTGAGTTAGTAGGGAGATTTTGAATTCAATCCTGAATGGAACAGGAAGCCAGTGAAGGGATTTGAGAGTTGGTGTGATGTGGTCATGTCTCCGCACTCTCATCCTGTCCCCTTAGCAGAAAAACAGCCCCAAAGCATGATGTTTCCACCCCCATGCTTCACAGTAGGTGTGGTGTTCTTGGGATGCAACTCAGTATTCTTCTTCCTCCAAACACCACCAGTTGAGTTTACACCAAAAAGTTCTATTTTGGTTTCATCTGACCACATGACATTCTCCCAATCCTCTGCTGTATCATCCATGTATCCATTCTGGTATAAACTCAACTGGTCGTGTTTGGAGGAAGAAGAATACTGAGTTGCATCCCAAGAACACCACACCTACTGTGAAGCATGGGGGTGTAAACATCATGCTTTGGGGCTGTTTTTCTGCTAAGGGGACAGGACGATTGATCCGTGTTAAGGAAAGAATGAACGGGGCCATGTATCGTGAGATTTTGAGCCAAAACCTCCTTCCATCAGTGAGAGCTTTGAATGGTTGACCAAATACTTATTTTCCACCATAATTTACAAATAAATTCTTTAAAATTCCTACAATGTGAATTCCTGGATTTTTTTCTTCACATTCTGTCTCTCACAGTTGAAGTGTACCTATGATGAAAATTACAGACCTCTGTCATCATTTTAAGTGGGAGAACTTGCACAATGTGAAGCGACCGGAATGAGAATCAGCACCTCCAAGTCAGAGTCCATGGTTCTTGCCCGGAAAAGGGCGGAATGCCATCTCCGGGCTGGGGAGGAGACCCTGCCCCAAGTGCAGGAGTTCAAGTACCTAGGAGTCTTATTCACGAGTGAGGGAAGAGTGGATTGTGAGATCGACAGGCGGATCGGTGCGGCGTCTTCAGTAATGCGGACGTTGTACCGATCCGTTGTGGTGAAGAAGGAGCTGAGCCGGAAGGCAAAGCTCTCAATTTACCGGTGGATCTACGTTCCCATCCTCACCTATGGTCATGAGCTTTGGGTCATGACCGAAAGGATAAGATCACGGGTACAAGCGGCCCAAATGAGTTTCATCTCTCTCCCTTAGAGATAGGGTGAGAAGCTCTGCCATCCGGGAGGAACTCAAAGTAATGCCGCTGCTCCTCCACATCGAGAGGAGCCAGATGAGGTGGTTCGGGCATCTGGTCAGGATGCCACCCGAACGCCTCCCTAGGGAGGTGTTTAGGGCATGTCCAACCGGTAGGAGGCCACGGGGAAGACCCAGGACACGTTGGGAAGACTATGTCTCCCGGCTGGCCTGGGAACGCCTCGGGATCCCCGGGAAGAGCTAGACGAAGTGGCTGGGGAGAGGGAAGTCTGGGTTTCCCTGCTTAGGTTGTTGCCTCCGCAACCCGACCTCGGATAAGCGGAAGAAGATGGAACTTGCACAATCGGCTGCTGACTAAATACTTTTTAGCCCCACTGTGTGTGTGTATATATATGTATGTATATATATATATATATATATATATATATATATATATATATATATATATATATATATATATATATATATATATTAGGGTCGTACGGTATACTGGTATTGGTATAGTACCGCGACAGTAATGAATCATATTCGGTACTTTGCCGCCTCTAAAAAGAACCGGTCAGATAACCAGATACTAACAGTAAATGATTAACATTATTTTTTTACAGTTTGTCCCTCATAATGTAGACAAAATAATAGGTGTATAAATCAATCAATCAATCAATGTTTATTTATATAGCCCCAAATCACAAATGTCTCAAAGGACTGCACAAATCATTACGACTACAACATCCTCGGAAGAACCCACAAAAGGGCAAGGAAAACTCACACCCAGTGGGCAGGGAGAATTCACATCCAGTGGGACGCCAGTGACAATGCTGACTATGAGAAACCTTGGAGAGGACCTCAGATGTGGGCAACCCCCCCCCCCCCCCCTCTAGGGGACCGAAAGCAATGGATGTCGAGCGGGTCTAACATGATACTGTGAAAGTTCAATCCATAGTGGCTCCAACACAGCCGCGAGAGTTCAGTTCAAGCGGATCCAAGACAGCAGCGAGAGTCCCGTCCACAGGAAAACATCTCAAGCGGATCAGCAGCGTAGAGATGTCCCCAACCGATACAGGCGAGCGGTCCATCCTGGGTCCCGACGAGCGGTCCATCCTGGGTCTCGACTCTGGACAGCCAGTACTTCATCCATGGTCATCGGACCGGACCCCCTCCGCAAGGGAGGGGGGGACATAGGAGAAAGAAAAGAAGCGGCAGATCAACTGGTCTAAAAAGGAGGTCTATTTAAAGGCTAGAGTATACAGATGAGTTTTAAGGTGAGACTTAAATGCTTCTACTGAAATGACACAATATGTTCCTGCAGACTAATTAGGAGTCTTTGTTTGTTTACTTACTACTAAAAGACAAGTTTGTTTAGTATGTTTACTATTTTATATAAGGACTAAATTACAATAATAAACATATGTTGAATGTACCTTAACATTTTCTAGTAACAGTACCAAAATACCGGTATCGGGACAACACTAAAGGAACGTTCGCGAGAACGCTACACTGGGTCGTTTTCGTTGGCTCGTCCCTCTTAGGTTTGTGGGACACAGCTGGAATGTGTCATCAATATGCATTATCACGATACGACCCTATCCTCGCTCAAACTGATATCATTTATTGTGTCCATGTTGAGCAACAATATTCTGCCTCGGGACTGCACACCCATCCTTTCTTACACCACTCTGTCTTCACTTTAAAGACCTGAAATAGGATGAAAGTAGGACCAACTCAGTCTGATTGTTTGCTTTTCAAAGAGATATGATGTCTTCGCCCACGTGTGTCGGGCAACATTTAATCACACGACTAGATTACCTTTCCTTCTCCATCAGCATTGCAAAGGTCAAGGAATGGGAGACATTTCTTTTTTTTCCCAGCTCCATGCAGCTCCCCGCTTCCTGCTCTTTCCAAGCAGACTTATGAATCTATTTTTATCAGCTCTAATAAAATTTGCCTGCCTGCTCTATTGCATTACCTTCCATGCCTGTCCGCCTGGAAGATGACCGTGGACCGATAAAGTCTTATCAGACTTCAGCCCAGGCTGGGGCGATTATTTAGCCATTAGGGCCAAAGAAGAAGTCTTATTGGCTTCATGGCCAAACATCTTCCATCCCACCTGCAACTTCATGTCTAAAGAATCTGCCGCACTCCCAACAAGGTTTACTGGACAACAGCAAAAACTACAGGAAGTATTAGTTTTATGGCCAAACATCTGCCATCACACCTGTAACTTCATGTGCAAAGAAGCTGCCGCACTCCCAACAAGGTTTACTGGACAACAGCAAAAACTACAGGAAGTATTGGTTTTATGGCCAAACGTCTTCATCACACCTGCAATTTAATGTCCAAAGAAGCTGCCGCACTCCCAACAAGGTTTACTGGACAACGGCAAAAACTACAGGAAGTATTGGTTTTACGGCCAAACATCTGCCATCACACCTGCAACTTAATGTCCAAAGAAGCTGCCGCACTCCCAACAAGCTTTACTGGACAACAGCAAAAACTACAAGAAGTCTTATTGGATTCATGGCCAAACATCTGCCATCACACCTGCAACTTCATGTCCAAAGAAGCTGCCGCACTGCCAACAAGCTTTACTGGACAACAGCAAAAACTACAGGAAGTCTTATTGGCTTTATGGCCAAACATCTGCCATCACACCTGCAATTTCATGTCCAAAGAAGCAGCCGCACTCCCAACAAGCTTTACTGGACAACAGCAAAAACTACAAGAAGTCTTATTGGATTCATGGCCAAACATCTGCCATCACACCTGCAACTTCATGTCCAAAGAAGCTGCCGCACTGCCAACAAGCTTTACTGGACAACAGCAAAAACTAAAGGAAGTCTTATTGGCTTTACGGCCAAACATCTGCCATCACACCTGCAATTTCATGTCCAAAGAAGCAGCTGCACTCCCAACAAGCTTTACTGGACAACAGCAAAAACTACAGGAAGTCTTATTGGATTCATGGCCAAACATCTTCCAGCACACGTGCAACATCATGTCCAAAGAAGCTGCCGCACTCCCAACAAGCTTTACTGGACAACAGCAAAAACTGCAGGAAGTCATATTGGCTTCATGGCCAAACATCTGCCAGCACGCCTGCAACTTCATGTCCAAAGAAGCTGCCGCACTCCCAACAAGCTTTACTGGACAACAGCAAAAACTACAAGAAGTCTTATTGGATTCATGGCCAAACATCTGCCATCACACCTGCAACTTCATGTCTAAAGAAGCTGCCGCACTCCCAACAAGCTTTACTGGACAACAGCAAAAACTACAGCTAGTCTTATTGGATTCATGGCCAAACATCTTCCATCCCACCTGCAACTTCATGTCCAAAGAAGCTGCCGCACTCCCAACAAGCTTTACTGGACAACAGAAAAACTACAGGAAGTATTGGTTTTATGGCCAAACATCTGCCATCACACCTGCAACTTCATGTCCAAAGAAGCTGCCGCACTGCCAACAAGCTTTACTGGACAACAGCAAACACTACAGGAAGTCTTATTGGCTTCATGGCCAAACATCTGCCATCACACCTGCAACTTCATGTGCAAAGAAGCTGCCGCACTCCCAACAAGCTTTATTGGACAACAGCAAAAACTACAGGAAGTATTGGTTTTATGGCCAAACATCTGCCATCACACCTGCAACTTCATGTGCAAAGAAGCTGCCGCACTCCCAACAAGGTTTACTGGACAACAGCAAAAACTACAGGAAGTCTTATTGGCTTTACGGCCAAACATCTGCCATCACACCTGCAACTTCATGTCCAAAGAAGCTGCCGCACTGCCAACAAGCTTTACTGGACAACAGCAAAAACTACAGGAGGTCTTATTGGCTTTACGGCCAAACATCTGCCATCACACCTGCAACTTCATGTCTAAAGAAGCTGCCGCACACCCAACAAGCTTTACTGGACAACAGCAAAAACTACAGGTGGTCAAATTGGCTTTACGGCCAAACATCAGCCATTACACCTGCAACTTCATGTCCAAAGAAGCTGCGGCACTCCCAACAAGGTTTACTGGACAACAGCAAAAACTACAGTAAGTCTTATTGGCTTCATGGCCAAATATCTGCCATCACACCTGCAATTTAATGTCCAAAGAAGCTGCCGCACTCCCAACAAGGTTTACTGGACAACGGCAAAAACTACAGGAAGTATTGGTTTTATGGCCAAACATCTGCCATCACACCTGCAACTTCATGTCCAAAGAAGCTGCCGCACTCCCAACAAGGTTTACTGGACAACCGCAAAAACTACAGGAAGTCTTATTGGCTTCATGGCCAAACATCTGCCATCACACCTGCAACTTCATGTCTAAAGAAGCTGCCGCACTCCCAACAAGCTTTACTGGACAACAGCAAAAACTACAGGAAGTATTGGCTTCATGGCCAAACATCTGCCATCACACCTGCAACTTCATGTCCAAAGAAGCTGCCGCACTGCCAACAAACTTTACTGGACAACAGCAAAAACTACAGGAGGTCTTATTGGCTTTACGGCCAAACATCTGCCATCCCACCTGCAACTCATGTCCAAAGAAGCTGCCGCACTCCCAACAAAGTTTACTGGACAACAGCAAAAACTACAGGAAGTCTTATTGGCTTCATGGCCAAACATCTGCCATCACACCTGCAATTTCATGTCCAAAGAAGCTGCCGCACTGCCAACAAGGTTTACTGGACAACAGCAAAAACTACAGCTAGTCTTATTGGATTCATGGCCAAACATCTGCCATCACACCTGCAACTTCATGTCCAAAGAAGCTGCCGCACTCCCAACAAGGTTTACTGGACAACAGCAAAAACTACAGGAAGTCTTATTGGCTTTACGGCCAAACATCTGCCATCACACCTGCAACTTCATGTCCAAAGAAGCTGCCGCACTCCCAACAAGGTTTACTGGACAACAGCAAAAACTACAGGAAGTCTTATTGGCTTTACGGCCAAACATCTGCCATCCCACCTGCAACTTCATGTCCAAAGAAGCTGCCGCACTCCCAACAAGCTTTACTGGACAACAGCAAAAACTACAGGAGGTCTTTTTGGCTTCATGGCCAAACATCTGCCATAAAGCCAATAGACTTGTCCAGGGTGCACCCCGCCTTCTGCCCAAATGCAGCTGAGATAGGCTCCAGGACCCCCCGCCATCCCAAAAGGGACAAGCGGTAAAAGACTGCTAATGGGTGCCATTTTGCAGTCCTTGTACATACACACCATACTAATACTGGTATGTTGATGGCTACGTCTGATTATTGCCGCCGTAAAGCACCGACATTCCATCAAGTGGTGCGGCTTCATAGCTTTTTGAGCGCCGTGTGTAACTTTTAAAGTTTTGGTGTTTACTGGCGTCATATTGCAGTGGACGGGTACCGACGGGCCAAGCGGTGTGCAGCTTTAGCGGTCGCGGAGGCAAAAACTCGGACATGGGAAGAGTTCGGGGAAGCCATGGAAAACGACTTCCGGACGGCTTCGAAGCGATTCTGGACCACCATACGGCGCCTCAGGAAGGGGAAGCAGTGCACTATCAACACCGTGTATGGTGCGGATGGTGTTCTGCTGACTTCGACTGCGGATGTTGTGGATCGGTGGAGGGAATACTTCGAAGACCTCCTCAATCCCACCAACACGTCTTTCTTTGAGGAAGCGGTGCCTGAGGAATCTGTAGTGGACTCTCCTATTTCTGGGGCTGAGGTCGCTGAGGTAGTTAAAAAGCTCCTCGGCGGCAAGGCCCCGGGGGTGGATGAGATCCGCCCGGAGTTCCTTAAGGCTCTGGATGCTGTGGGGATGTCTTGGTTGACAAGACTCTGCAGCATCGCGTGGACATTGGGGGCGGTACCTCTGGATTGGCAGACCGGGGTGGTGGTCCCTCTCTTTAAGAAGAGGGACCGGAGGGTGTGTTCCAACTATCGTGGGATCACACTCCTCAGCCTTCCCGGTAAGGTTTATTCAGGTGTACTGGAGAGGTGGCTTCGCCGGATAGTCGAACCTCGGATTCAGGAGGAACAGTGTGGTTTTCGTCCTGGTCGTGGAACTGTGGACCAGCTCTATACTCTCGGCAGGGTTCTTGAGGGTGCATGGGAGTTTGCCCAACCAGTCTACATGTGCTTTGTGGACTTGGAGAAGGCATTCGACCGTGTCCCTCGGGAAGTCCTGTGGGGAGTGCTCAGAGAGTATGGGGTATCGGACTGTCTTATTGTGGCAGTACGCTCCCTGTATGATCAGTGTCAGAGCTTGGTCCGCATTGCTGGCAGTAAGTCGGACACGTTTCCAGTGAGGGTTGGACTCCGCCAAGGCTGTCCTTTGTCACCGATTCTGTTCATAACTTTTATGGACAGAATTTCTAGGCGCAGCCAAGGCGTTGAGGGGTTCCGGTTTGGTGGCCACGGGATTAGGTCTCTGCTTTTTGCAGATGATGTAGTCCTGATGGCTTCATCTGGCCGGGATCTTCAGCTCTCACTGGATCGGTTCGCAGCCGAGTGTGAAGCGACCGGAATGAGAATCAGAGCCCTCCAAGTCCGAGTCCATGGTTCTCGCCCGGAAAAGGGTGGAGTGCCATCTCCGGGTTGGGGAGGAGACCATGCCCCAAGTGGAGGAGTTAGAGTACCTAGGAGTCTTGTTCACGAGTGGGGGAAGAGTGGATCGTGAGATCGACAGGCGGATCGGTGCGGCGTCTTCAGTAATGCGGACGTTGTATCGATCCGTTGTGGTGAAGAAGGAGCTGAGCCGGAAGGCAAAGCTCTCAATTTACCGGTCGATCTATGTTCCCATCCTCACCTATGGTCATGAGCTTTGGGTCATGACCGAAAGGATAAGATCACGGTTACAAGCGGCCGAAATGAGTTTCCTCCGCCGGGTGGCGGGGCTCTCCCTTAGAGATAGGGTGAGAAGCTCTGCCATCCGGGAGTAGCTCAACGTAAAGCCGCTGCTCCTCCACATCGAGAGGAGCCAGATGAGGTGGTTCGGGCATCTGGTCAGGATGCCACCCGAACGCCTCCCTAGGGATGTGTTTAGGGCACGTCCAGCTGGTAGGAGGCCACGGGGAAGACCCAGGACACGTTGGGAAGACTATGTCTCCCGGCTGGCCTGGGAACGCCTTGGGATCCCCCGGGAAGAGCTAGACGAAGTGGCTGGAGATAGGGAAGTCTGGGCTTCCCTGCTTAGGCTGCTGCCCCCGCGACCCGACCTCGGATAAGCGGAAGATGATGGATGGATGGATGGATATTGCAGTTTACACGTATTTCTTATGTGTGACTGCCATCTACTGGTTACACCATGTACCAAATAAAATAGCTTCAAGGTCGGTAAACACAACCAAAATGATTCCGCACCGGGTTATAAGGCGCACTGTCGATTTTTAGAGAAAATGAAATGATTTTAAGTGCGCCTTATAGTCTGGGGATATACGGTAAATTGAAGAGTTGGCCTTTTTATTGAAATCCTTGAATGTAAAATCGGTTGCATTGCTTACTCGGGTGATTCCTGTCAGCATCCCGTAATGTGTCGGTTCACTTTCTGCCATACCCATACTTGCCAACATTGAGACCTCCAAATTCGGGAGATGGTGGGTGGGGGGGTAAAGGTGCAGGCAGCATACCACTTCCCCTTCGAGCTGTCCTGGATGAAATTCTTTTTTCCAATCATTTTGGAACATGCAAGCGTACTTACTCGTCGTCGCCACGTCTCTTCTTCCTTCTTTGCTTCGTCTCCTTCTTTTTGTGTGTGTGGTTGTGCACTGAGCTCCGAAAGCCGGAGACGTTATTGTGAAATCCCGGAAGAGTTATTGCTGCAAAGGATTCTGGGTATTAGTTCTGTGGTGTTACGGTGCGGATGTTCTCCCGAAATGTGTTTTGTCATTCTTGTTCGGTGTGGGTTCACAGTGTGGCGCATATTTGTAACAGTGTTAAAGTTGATTTTGTGACGGTTAGCTGGCATCGTGGTGCGGGTTCGTTCTCGCAAATATGCAGTCGGACTTGGACACAGCGTGAAGGTAAGAAATGAAGATTTATTTACACTAAGGAACAGACTATAAACACAAAACTTGCACTAGGCATAAACAGGCAAAACAAAGAGCTAGCATGGGAGCTAGAAAAACAGGAAGCATAGCGCGGAAGCTAGCAAGAACAAAAACAGTCTTTTACCAGAGTTGGTAAAAGACGTCACCAGCGTCGTCACCTGTTGCATGGAACAGAAACTAGGATGCGAGGACGAGTAAACGGAAAAGGCAGGTTTAAATAAGGACAGTAATTACGAGGCAGGTGACACTAATTTGTGACTATGGCAACAGAACAAAACAGTAAGTGCCACCAGAAACTAAGGAAGTCAAATACCAACAGAATACGATAAAAAGACGGAACAAAAAGAGAAAATGACATGATCCGGGCAGTGGATCATGACAGTTTTATACGGCCACCCTCAGTGTGACCTGTATGGCTGTTGACCAAGTATGCATTGCATTCACTTGTGTGTGTGCTTGAAATTATTGTTATTATTAAACCAGTTAAAAGATCATACAACTTGACAGCCTTTCTTGACATCTTTGGGTGGAAATCGGGATAAATTCGGGAGA
>NC_084624.1:8270358-8277858 GCF_033978795.1 Nerophis ophidion
TCGGTCCTTGGCCCTGCACTCTCCAGCATCTACATGCTGCCGCTAGGTGACATCATACGCAAATACGGTATTAGCTTTCACTGTTATGCTGATGACACCCAACTCTACATGCCCCTAAAGCTGATCAACACGCCGGATTGTAGTCAGCTGGAGGCGTGTCTGGTGTGAGTTTTCCTTGCCCTTATGTGGGCCTACCGAGGATGTCGTGGTGGTTTGTGCAGCCCTTTGAGACACTAGTGATTTAGGGCTATATAAGTAAACATTGATTGATTGATTGATATATATATATATACAGTATATACTGTATGTGTGTGTTTTTATATCTATATATATATACTGTGTGTGTGTGTGTGTGTGTATATATATATATATATATATATATTATATATATATATATATATATTATATATATATGTATATATATAAAATATATATATATATATTATGTATGTATGTATGTATGTATGTGCAGCACTACAAGAGAGCTAGTCAACTACATTATTACCTGTCCTCTACATGTCGTTTAAATGTTTACCTCAGTTTGGAGCGGAGGTGGCATCCTTTGTGTTCAGAGCGTCACATTTATCCATAGTTTTGAAGCCAAATACCTCCATATGATACTCCACACACCCTCTTTATTAACTAGCCGAATTTCAGTTTTTGTCATTCTTCCCCTTAGAATGTTTCTGCTTGCATGCGCTACGTGTGTGCCTTTTGAGACACTCTCTGCATCACCCCCGCATGGCAGCATGAATAATCTCCGGTATTTTCCAAAGGCAATATAGTATTGTTTGTAATTCATTAGTACGGCGACACTTTATTATTACAGGTAAACCGTACAACCCTAATGGAAACATATTTTTTTCCTAGTGGGTGCGGCTTATATACCAGTGTGCTCTATAGTCCTCAAAATACGCTATTTAGGACATTCAATTCATTCACACCTTTTCTCAGGAGATGCCAAAGAGGTAGGAGATATCGGCGTACTTACAGATGGTTCTGGAAGGTTGATGTTGTAAATATTTTCCTTGGCACACCTGCTAAACTCATAAGGAATAATGGATGGGAGACCACCTTTACGTTACATTTGGCCAACCAGGTTCTTGTGGCAGAAAGTAAATGGCCGACAGGGGAACTTGGCCGAGTCAGAATGCCAAGGCAGTTGACGATCTGCTCACTGGCAGACAGAATGTTCCACCTCTGCCAAAATGCTCACTTGTGGCCGGGTGATCCTGGCGGCAGATGCATGAGAGTTGTCCAGGGCCTCGTTCTGCCGTGATGACCCACACACAAAGCACAAGGTTAAACTTCTGTAATCAGAGAGTCCAGCAAACAAAATAAGACCTTCATAACACCCTTGGCGCAGCTAAGTAACTGCACTGGGGGTGTCTTTAGAGAACTATCAAGCAGAATTTCAGCTCATGATTACATAATGCTGTGCCCCGCATATCTCATATTACGCTGGAAAATGGGGAAGCAGCGCCTCATCTTGCAATCATGAGGACAAGAACATGAGTTTTCTTTTTTTACCTTTTTATTTAAAGATGATAAAAAATGCTTGTGGATAATGTCAGTCACCATTGTAGCCTTCAAAGCTTCTAAGACAAGGTTTATATACACAAAGGGATATATATATATATACATATATATATATATATATATATATATATGATGTAGTAACAGACACCTTTATAACAATATGTAATATGTACAATATACACACTGCAAGTATGTATATAATGTAGTAAGACACCTTTAAAACAATATGTAATATGTTTTATATACACACTGCAAGTATATATATATATATATATTTATATATATATATATATATATATATATATATATATATTTATATATATATATATGTGTATATATACGTATATATATATGTGTATGCATACGTATATATATATATATATATGTGTGTATGTATATATATATGTGTGTATATATACGTATATATATATGTGTATATATACGTGTATATATATACGTGTATATATATATGTGTATATATACGTGTATATATATGTGTATGTATATATATGTGTATATATACGTATATATATATATATATATATATATACATATATATATATATATATATATATATGTGTATATATATATATATGTGTATATATATGTATATATATGTGTATGTATATGTATATATGTGTATATATACGTGTATATATATATATATGTGTATGTATATATATATATGTGTATGTATACGTATATATATATATATATGTATATATATATATATATGTATATATATATATATATATATATATGTATATATATATGTGTGTATATATACGTATATATATATGTGTATGTATATGTATATATGTGTATATATACGTGTATATATATATGTGTATATATATATGTGTATGTATATGTATATATGTGTATATATACGTGTATATATATATGTGTATGTATATATATATATATATGTGTATATATACATATATGTGTATATATACGCATATAAATATGTATATATATATATATATATATATATATATATATATACGTATAAATATACCTAATGTAGTAACAGGCACCTTCATAACAATATGTGGTATGTACAATATACACATTGTGAGTATATATATGATATAGTAACAGACACCTTCATAACAATATGTAGTATGTACAATATACACACTGCAAGTATATGTTTATATATATATATATATATATATATATATATTTAAAAAAATATATATAGTAACATACACTTTCATAACAATATGTAATATGTACAATATACACACTGCAAGTATATATATAATGTAGTAACAGACACCTTCAAAACAATATGTAATATGTACAATATACACACAAGTATATATATATATATAATCTAGTAACATACAACTTCAAAACTATATGTAATATGTACAATATACACACTGCAAGAATGTATATAATGTTGTAACAGACACCTTCATAACAATATGTAATATGTTCAATATTTACCGTATTTTGGTCATTTTAGTCATTGCCGGAACAAATTCTTCGGCACAATGATTTCCATTGCAGCGCACTTCTGACTTCTGGCAACAACCCCTTCCGGATACAAACGCAAGTGTGTTTTCTAAGCATGGCAGACTTGGTAACAGACAATGAAGATGTATAAAAGAGGATTTACAAATTTATATTTTTGAAGCTGAATATATGGAGGATGAACTGCCGCTTATGGAAGCGAGCACGAAGGAAGAGTGAGATGTTGGAGATGGAAGCCGAGAGTGTGAGATGAAAGTGATTTTGACCCTATAAGTATGGAACTTGGAGCCAAGCTATTTTGACATAAATAGATTGCTTACCCAAAATAAACCGTAAAAAAGAAGATTCTGGAGAGAAATTTTGTTCGTTGGTTGACCTTTTTGATTACCTTGGTTGCCATTTTATCACAGGAAAGATTGGCCTCTAGTATGGAACCTAGGTAGGTGACCTCATCTTTCCTGGTGATAACAATGTCACCCACTATAAAGTTACCCTTTAAAAGCACATACAAATAGGTATCTGGATGCTGGTGTTAAACAACATGGTTATAATGCACTACAATAGAATAGAACGTACTTTGTTGAAATTCAACACCACAGTTCGCTCATAATAATCACTTGGGTCTTTTTTACATGTGAATAATACAAATACAGTCTATTATAGAACATTATTCACATGTGAATAACATAAATACAGTCTATTATACAGCATTATTCACATGTGAATAATACAAATACAGTCTATTATACAGTATTATTCACATGTGAATAACATAAATACAGTCTATTATACAGCATTATTCACATGTGAATAATACAAATACAGTCTATTATACAGCATTATTCACATGTGAATAACATAAATACAGTCTATTATACAGCATTATTCACATGTGAATAACAAATAGTCTATTATACAGCATTATTCACATGTGAATAATATAAATACAGTCTATTATACAGCATTATTCACATGTGAATAACAAATACAGTCTATTATACAGCATTATTCACATGTGAATAATATAAACACAGTCTATTATGCAGCATTATTCACATGTGAATAATACAAATACAGTCTATTATACAGCATTATTCACATGTGAATAATATAAATACAGTCTATTATACAGCATTATTCACATGTGAATAACATAAATACACTCTATTATATGGCATTGTTCACATGTGAATGATATAAATACAGTCTATTATACAGCATTATTCACATGTGAATAATATAAATACAGTCTATTATACAGCATTATTCACATGTGAATAACATAAATACAGTCTATTATACAGCATTATTCACATGTGAATGATATAAATACAGTCTATTATACAGCATTATTCACATGTGAATAATACAAATACAGTCTATTATACAGCATTATTCACATGTGAATAATATAAATACAGTCTATTATACAGCATTATTCACATGTGAATAATATAAATACAGTCTATTATACAGCATTATTCACATGTGAATAATATAAATACAGTCTATTATACAGCATTATTCACATGTGAATAATATAAATACAGTCTATTATACAGCATTATTCACATGTGAATAACATAAATACACTCTATTATACGGCATTGTTCACATGTGAATGATATAAATACAGTGTATTATACAGCATTATTCACATGTGAATAACAAATAGTCTATTATACAGCATTATTCACATGTGAATAATATAAATACAGTCTATTATACAGCATTATTCACATGTGAATAACAAATACAGTCTATTATACAGCATTATTCACATGTGAATAATATAAACACAGTCTATTATGCAGCATTATTCACATGTGAATAATACAAATACAGTCTATTATACAGCATTATTCACATGTGAATAATATAAATACAGTCTATTATACAGCATTATTCACATGTGAATAACATAAATACACTCTATTATATGGCATTGTTCACATGTGAATGATATAAATACAGTCTATTATACAGCATTATTCACATGTGAATAATATAAATACAGTCTATTATACAGCATTATTCACATGTGAATAACATAAATACAGTCTATTATACAGCATTATTCACATGTGAATGATATAAATACAGTCTATTATACAGCATTATTCACATGTGAATAATACAAATACAGTCTATTATACAGCATTATTCACATGTGAATAATACAAATACAGTCTATTATACAGCATTATTCACATGTGAATAATATAAATACAGTCTATTATACAGCATTATTCACATGTGAATAATATAAATACAGTCTATTATACAGCATTATTCACATGTGAATAATATAAATACAGTCTATTATACAGCATTATTCACATGTGAATAACATAAATACACTCTATTATACGGCATTGTTCACATGTGAATGATATAAATACAGTCTATTATACAGCATTATTCACATGTGAATAATATAAATACAGTCTTTATACAGCATTATTCACATGTGAATAACATAAATACAGTCTATTATACAGCATTATTCACATGTGAATGATATAAATACAGTCTATTATACAGCATTATTCACATGTGAATGATATAAATACAGTCTATTATACAGCATTATTCACATGTGAATAATACAAATACAGTCTATTATACAGCATTATTCACATGTGAATAATATAAATACAGTCTATTATACAGCATTATTCACATGTGAATAATATAAATACAGTCTATTATACAGCATTATTCACATGTGAATAATATAAATACAGTCTATTATACATTCAAGTAGAGTCAAAAGGAACATATGCTTTAAACAGTCTGATGGCTGTTGGTATGAAGGACTAAATACCAAATGGAATCTTTTTTTATATATATATCAGGATCTGGTCATATTTTTGTCCCCTTTATGACCTGAGAACAATTATACTGAAGCAGATGCTCATTGTTTCCTATTTAAGAAATGAAAAGCCTGTTGAGATCCACAAAAGGCTCCCGTGTGCTTTGGCAGGAAGTCTAAACTTGTGAAGCAAATGCATTTAATGAGGTCTTTTTTCCTTAATAAATAAGGCAGCCAACAGAAGCGCCGCCAGAGACCAGGTCCTGTCTGTGAACTCCACTTGTATCACACCTTCACTCTTGGAACAGGCTTGCTGTAAAAGGGAAGAACCTAAAGCTTGGGGGTTTTCGTCAGTTACGAATTGGGATTTTGGAGTTCTACAGCTGTTGGGTGGTGTTGTAGAGAACGTTTTGCAGAGCGTAGAAGTGGTGGTCCATCTCCCAGAGAAGCTCTTGTCTACCTTCAGAGAAGTCTTGCAATAACATGGTGGTCCAACTCCAGACAAGTCTTGCAAAAACACGGTGGTCCACCTCCAGAAAAGCGGTGGTCCACCTCCGAGAGAAGCGGTGGTCCACCTCCAAGAGAAACGGTGGTCCACCTTTGAGAGAAGCGGTGGTCCACCTCCAGAGAAGTCTTGTAATAACACGGAGGTCCACCTCCAGAGAAACGGTAGACCCCCTTCAGAGAAGTCTTGTAATAACACGGTGGTCCACCTCCAAGAGAAACGGTGGTCCACCTTTGAGAGAAGCGGTGGTCCACCTTCAGAGAAGTCTTGCAATAACACGGTGGTCCACCTCCAGAGAAACGGTAGACCCCCTTCAGAGAAGCGGTGGTCCCCCTCCAGAGAAGCGGTGGTCCACCTCCAGAGAAGCGGCGGTCCACCTCCAGAGAAGTCTTTCAATAACACGGTGGTCCAGCTCCAGAGAAGCGGTGGTCCACCTCCAGAGAAGTCTTGCAATGACACAGTGGTCCACCTCCAGAGAAGCGGTGGTCCACCTCCGACAGAAGCGGTGGTCCACCTATGAGAGAAGCGGTGGTCCACCTCCAGAGAAGCGGTGGTCCTCCTCTTGAGAAATCTTGAAATAACAAGGTGGTCCACCTCCAGAGAAACGGTGGTCCACCTCCAGAGAAGCGGTGGTCCATCTCCGAGAGAAGCGGTGGTCCACCTGCAGAGAAGTATTTCAATAACACGGTGGTCCACCTCCAGAGAAACAGTGGTCCAGCTCCAGAGAAGCGGTGGTCCACCTCCAGAGAAGTCTTGCAATGACACAGTGGTCCACCTCCAGAGAAGCGGTGGTCCACCTCCGACATCAGTGGTGGTCCACCTCCCGAGAAGCGGTGGTCCATCTCCGACAGAAGCGGTGGTCCACCTATGAGAGAAGCGGTGGTCCACCTCCAGAGAAGCGCTGGTCCTCCTCTCGAGAAATCTTGAAATAACAAGATGGTCCACCTCCAGAGAAGTGGTGGTCCACCTCTAGAGAAGCGGTGGTCCACCTCTTGCGAAATCTTGAAATAACAAGGTGGTCCACCTCCAGAGAAGCGGTGGTCCACCTCCAGAGAAGCGGTGGTCCACCTCCGAGAGAAGCGGTGGTCCACCTCCAGAGAAGTTTTTCAATAACACGGTGGTCCACCTCCAGAGAAACAGTGGTCCACCTCCAGAG
>NC_084624.1:8282858-8285358 GCF_033978795.1 Nerophis ophidion
TCCTTTTCAACCCATATTCAGTTGAATATGCTACAAAGACAACATATTTGATGTTCAAACTCATAAACTTTATTAATTTTTTCTGCAAATAATAATTAACTTAGAATTTCATGGCTGCAACACGTGCCAAAGTAGTTGGGAAAGGACATGTTCACCACTGTGTTACATCACCTTTTCTTTTAACAACACTCAATAAACGTTTGGGAGCTGAGGAAACTAATTGTTGAAGCTTTGAAAGTGGAATTCTTTCCCATTCTTGTTTTATGTAGAGCTTCAGTCCTTCAACAGTCCGCTGTCGTATTTTACGCTTCATAATGTGCCACACATTTTCCATGGGAGACAGGTCTGGACTGCAGGCGGGCCAGGAAAGTACCTGCACTCTTTTTTAACAAAGCCACGCTCTAATAACACGTGCTGAATGTGGCTTAGCATTGTCTTGCTGAAATAAGCAGGGGCGTCCATTAGAAAGACGGCGCTTAGATGTCAGCATAAGTTGTTCCAAAACCTGTATGTACCTTTCAGCATTAATGGTGCCTTCACAGATGTGTAAGTTACCCATGCCTTGGGCACTAATGCACCCCCATACCATCACAGATGCTGGCTTTTAAAATGTGCGTCGATAACGGTCTGGATGGTTCGCATCCCCTTTGGTCCGGATGACAGGATGTCGAATATTTCCAAAAACAATTTGAAATGTGGACTCGTCAGAACACTTTTCTACTTTGCATCAGTCCATCTTAGATGATCTCGGGCCCAGAGAAGCCGCCGGTGTTTCTGGATGTTGTTGATAAATGGCTTTTGCTTTGCGTAGTAGAGCTTTAACTTGCACTTACAGATGTAGCGAACCACTGTATTTAGTGACAGTGGTTTTCTGAAGTGTTCCTGAGCCCATGTGGTGATATCCTTTAGAGATAGATGTCGGGGGGATCCTTTTTTTTTTTTTTTAATTAAATTTTTTTTTTCTCTGTCATAAAAAAGGGACGTTTTTGTCATGAAAAAGGGAGGTTTTTGTGGTTAGTGCACTAATTGTAAGTGTATATTGTTTTTTATGTTGATTTAATTAAAAAAAAAAAAATATATATATATATATATTTTTTTTTTTTAATAAAAATTTATAAAAAATTCTTCTGCAGCCTGGTACCAATTGGTACCGGTGGTTGGGGACCACTGCTCTAGAGCAGTGGAGACACGTTCTCTGGAGTCATGAATCACGCTTTTCCATCTGGTGAGTGTGAAATTTGGTGGAGGAGGAATTATGGTATGGGGTTGTTTTTCAGGAGTTGGGCTCGGCCCCTTAGTTCCAGTGAAAGGAACTTTGAAAGCTCCAGGATGCCAAAACATTTTGGACAATTCCATGCTCCCAACCTTGTGGGAACAGTCTGGAGCGGGCCCCGGCCTCTTCCACCATCGCTGTGCACCAGTGCAGAAAGCAAGTTCCATAAAGACATGGATGGCAGAGTCTGGTGTGGATGAACTTGACTGGCCTGCACAGAGTCCTGACCTGAACCCGATAGAACACCTTTGGCATGAATTAGAATGGAGACTGAGCGCCAGGCTTTCTCCACCAGGATCAGTGTGCGCTTTTGGAAGAATGGTAGAGAATTGCTACAAACACACTCTGCAACCTTGTGGACAGCCTTCCCAGAAGAGTTGAAGCTGTAATAGCTCCAAAAGGTCATATTGATCCCTGTGGGTTAGGAATGGGATGGCACTTTAAGTTCATATGTGAGTCAAGGTAGGTGGCCAAATTCTTTTGGCATTATAGCGTATGTTTACTGTACCCTAAGATTTTTTGATAAACTAAAGACAATAATGACATTTTTTGGTAAAGCGCTTTGAGTACCTTGAAGGTAGAAAAGCACTATACAAGTATAACCCATAAAGACATGGATGACAGAGTCTGGTGTGGATGAACTTGACTGGCCTGCACAGAGTCCTGACCTGAACGTGATAGAACCTTTGGGATGAATTAGAACAGAGACTGAGAACCAGGCTTTCAGTGTGTGATCTCACCAATGTGTCAAATTCCTGAAAACTCACTCGGCAACCTTGTGGACAGCCTTCCCAGAAGAGTTGAAGCTGCGATAGCTGCAAAAGGTCATATTGAACCCTGTGGGTTAGGAATGGGATGGCACTTTAAGTTCATATGTGAGTCAAGACAGGTGGCCAAATACTTTTGGCATTATAGTGTATTTTTACTGTACCCTAAGATTTTTTGATAAACTAAAGACAATAATGACATTTTTTGGTAAAGCACTTTGAGTACCTTGAAGGTACAAAAACACTATATGAGTATAACCCATACAGACATTGATGATAGAGTCTGGTGTGGATGAACTTGACTGGCCTGCACAGAGTCCTGACCTGAACCCGATAGAACACCTTTTGGGATGAATTCGAACGGAGACTGAGAACCAGGCCTTCAGTGTGTGACCTCACCAATGTGCTTTTGGAAGAATGGTCGAAAATTCCTTAAAACACACTCCGCAACCTTGACTGG